>NW_018408628.1:1966-8536 GCF_002113885.1 Mizuhopecten yessoensis | reverse complement strand
GGCTACAACATATACTGTCTCTATGAGAGTGACATGTCAGGTACAGAGTGACAGATTGGGCTACATCATATACTGTCTCTATGGGAGTGACATATCATGTACACAGTGGCTGATTTGGCTACAACATATACTGTCTCTATGAGAGTGACATATCATGTACACAGCGGCAGAATCATGTCCTTGTAAAAGTTAAGGTCAAAACACGAGACTAATAAGCATGGAATACCTATATCCGATCACCTATGTTTCCCGTGTATATAGTTGTAAATCGTACTGGTACCTGTCTTTATAAAGTGACATAAAATAAAGCTTTGTGATGTTACATAGTTACATAATTTATAGTCTTTTAAAATGAGTGCACACTACAAGGCCTCTTTTGTTTAATCATATATAAGCAATGGTTTTATGAAACATGTTTATTGTACGTTCGCCACGTTTACCAAATACATACTCTATTAGATGTCCTTTGACTTTAACCCAATTATATTTTGGAAGGTTAACTTGATACGTCCTTTAATCTGATAATACGGTGTGTATTAAATATGTATTTGAATGCTCATGTGTTCTTACCTGCTATCTGATAAAAGGGTAAACATATCAGAACAGTTTGCAACCTTGTTCAAGTGTTTTGCCATCATCGGGATGCATTGTATATCAGGGAATATAAACAGGCTTAGTCCTCAAGCCAGGTATGCAGTATGCGGTGATTTCAATTACAATAATGCAGTATATTTATTGGAAATTTTACGTCTGCTGTCCTCGATTCTGTTATGTCAGTATATATATATTACGTGATCTGTCCTCATTATTGACGTTTAAGTGTTCTGCAACCCATTCGGTGTATGGAGATTATTTATCGGAATGTTCACATAGATTGTTTAAAATTCTGATAATACAGGATATATACACTGGAATGTCTTATGGGATCTGTCCTCAATCTGATAATACATTGTATATATTGCAATGTATTCGTTTTTTGAGTGCAATTTATGTTTTTGTTGACGCTTTGGGATTTTCTTGTTGTTTGTCTCTTCTCTAAATTGTAGTAAGAAAATTGTATGGGGTACAAATGTTTCCTGGAGCCTAGGTTAAATAGCCTCTGTGCTCCGTAGGCGATGAACGTAAGTCACACATATGTTGTTGTGTACTAAAACACACCAACTTATACATTGAACGACCAAATAGAACATTTTAAATGAGGTGTGTCAATGGGCTATAGTGAGTAGAATGAAGGGAAGTGGAATTTGGCGACCAAATGTCATATAAACGTGTGTAGAAACATTGGAAATCTTTTTTTGGGGGGGAAATTATAGAATGTTTATGTATGCTATCCTCTGTTATTATGTAGTTTATATATTATATTATATAAAAAAATGGAATAAATGTCCATCAATTATGTTCTTTCAGGGAACAAAATAGGACAAAAAATTAACAGTCGCACAAGATCCCACTTTCATTTAAAGAGTAAAAGAAAATTCACCCCCTGGTATTAATCTGAGCCCGAATGCTAGGATCTAGAGCGGATGCTGATTTATATATTACGTGTTATGCTCAATTCTGATGATGCGGTATATATATTGGAATACTTACGTTCCGTATATGTCAGATATTAGCAAATATAGAAAAACATCACGTATTATTGAATATATTTAACATACGACATAGTAAGCATTTAGTAACATTACATTCTTCCTATTTTTGTGACTATTTTGCGGCGCGGTAACATCTATCTAAACAGTGTGAGATAACCTTGTACGTACCCAGCGTTATCAATGGTGGACAAGGAGTGCCATGACTTACCTGATATGAGAGATAGCAATTTGAAGATTAGATTCAATGAGAGGGAGTGCAGCATTAACGATATTATCAATGTTGATATTTCAGAAAAGTACGCAATTAGGATTTATTTCAGATAAATTGGGGAAAAGTACATTTAATGACAGAATATTTAATAAAAAAAATAATTTCACAATGTTCATATCGGTATGGATTCTTATCCGCCAGGTTTCTCGTGTAGTCTGATATCGCGACAAGATAATGATACTTTAGTCAAAAGATAGCCTTATACCTTATTTAACAAAATTGTGTGAGGAAAGAAAGTATTTTCCACATAAAACTCAACATATATGACATAGAACCTTAGATAAGTACACAATGTGAAATTGACAAGTACACTATATGATATAGGATCTTAGATAAGTATGCTTCATGAAATAGAATCTTACATAAGTATACTAGATGAAATAGAATCTTATATAAGTATACTACATGAAATAGAATCTTAGATCAGTATACTACATGACATACCATCTTACATCAGTATACTAAATGACATACCATCGTACATCAGTATACTACATGACATACTATATTAGATCAGTATACTACATGACATACTATATTATATCAGTATACTACATGACATACTATATTATATCAGTATACTACATGACATACTATATTATATCAGTATACTACATGACATACTATATTAGATCAGTATACTACATGACATACTATATTATATCAGTATACTACATGACATACTATATTAGATCAGTATACTACATGACATACTATATTATATCAGTATACTACATGACATACTATATTATATCAGTATACTACATGACATACTATATTACATCAGTATACTACATGACATACTATATTATATCAGTATACTACATGACATACTATATTAGATCAGTATACTACATGACATACCATCTTTCATCAGTATGCTACGTGACATACCATCTTACATCAGTATACTACATGCCATACCATCGTACATCAGTATCCTGCATGACATACTCTATAACATCAGTATACTACGTGACATACCATCTTTCAACAGTATACTACATGACATACCATCTTACATCAGTATACTACATGACATACCATCGTACATCAGTATGCTGCATGACATACTCTATAACATCAGTATACTACGTGACATACCACCTTTCATCAGTATACTACATGGCATACCATCGTACATCANACTACATGACATACCATCGTACATCAGTATACTACATGACATACTATCTTACATCAGTATACTACATACCATACTATCGTACATCAGTATACTAAATGACCAACCATCTTACATCAGTTTACTACGTGATATACCATCTTACATCAGTATATTACGTGATATACCATCTTACATCACTATACTACATGACCTTCCCTCTTACACAGTATACTACGTGCTATACCATCTTACCTAAGTATACTACGTGACATACCATCGTACATCAGTATACTACATAGATCTGAGATCAATATGCCACTTAAAATATGATCTTTGATAAGTATATTTACTTTATGACACATAATCTGAAATCAGTATACCATATGACATATGATCTTAGATAAGTATAATTTATGACACAGAATCTGAGATCAGCATACTAATTGACATACCATCGTACATCATTATACTTCATGATATAAATCTTACATCAGCATACTACGTGACATACCATCTTCCATCAGCATACTACGTGACATACCATCGTACATCAGTATACTACATGACATACCATCTTACATCAGCATACTACGTGACATACCATCTTACATCAGTATACTACGTGACATATCATATTACAACAGTATACTACATGACATACCATCGTACATCAGCATACTACGTGACATATCATCTTACATCAGTATACTACGTGACATATCATATTACAACAGTATACTACGTGACATACCATCTTACATCAGTATAATACGTGACATACCATCGTACATCAGTATACTACGTGACATATCATCGTTCATCATTATACTATATGACATACCATCATACATCAGCATACTACATGACATACCATCTTACATTAGTATAATACGTGACATACCATCGTACATCAGTATACTACGTGACATACCATATTACAACAGTATACTACATGACATACCATCGTACATCAGTATACTACGTAACATACCATCCTACATCAGCATACTACGTGACATACCATATTACAACAGTATAACACATGACATACCTTCGTACATCAGTATACTACGTGACATACCATATTACATCAGTATACTTCATGACATACCATCTTACATCAGTATACTACGTGACATACCATCTTACATCAGCATACTACTTGACATACCATCTTACATCAGCATACTACATGACATACCATATTACATCAGTATACTACATGACATACCATCTTACATCAGTATACTACATGACATACCATCTTACATCAGTATACTAAGTGATATACCATCTTACATCAGTATACTAAATGATATACCATCTTACATCAGTATACTGCATGATATACCATCTTACATCAGCATACTACATGACATACCATATTACATCAGTATACTACATGACATACCATCTTACATCAGTATACTACATGACATACCATCTTACATCAGTATACTAAGTGATATACCATCTTACATCAGTATACTAAATGATATACCATCTTACATCAGCAAACTACGTGACATACCATATTACATTAGTATACTACATGACATACCATCGTACATCAGTATACTACATGACATACCATCGTACATCAGTATAATTCATGACATACCATCGTACATCAGCAAACTACGTGACATATCATCGTACATCAGTATACTACATGACATACCATCTTACATCAGTATACTACATGACATACCATCTTACATCAGTATACTACGTGACATACTATCGTACATTAGTATACTAAGTGATATACCATCGTACATCAGTAAACTAAGTGATATACGATCTTACATCAGAATACTAAATGATATACCATCTTACATCAGCATACTACGTGACATACAATATTACATTAGTATACTACATGACATACCACCGTACATCACTATACTACATAACATACCATCGTACATCAGTATACTTCATGATATACCATCTTACATCAGTATACTACATGACATACCATCGTTCATCAGTATACTACATGACATACCATCTTTCATCATTATAGTACATGACATACCATCGTACATCAGTATACTACATGACATACTATATCACATCAGTATACTACATGACATATCATCTCATATCAGTACACTACATGACATACCATCGTACATCAGTATACTACATGACATACTATCTTACATCAGTATACTACATACCATACTATCGTACATCAGTATACTAAATGACCAACCATCTTACATCAGTTTACTACGTGATATACCATCTTACATTAGTATACTACGTGATATACCATCTTACATCACTATACTAAATGACCTTCCCTCTTACACAGTATACTACGTGCTATACCATCTTACATGAGTATACTACGTGACATACCATCGTACATCAGTATACTACATGAATCTGAGATCAATATGCCACTTAAAATATGATCTTTGATAAGTATATTTACTTTATGACACATAATCTGAAATCAGTATACCATATGACATATGATCTTAGATAAGTATAATTCATGACACAGAATCTGAGATCAGCATACTACTTGACATACCATTTTACATCAGCATACTATGTGACATACCATCGTACATCAGTATACTTCATGACATACCATCGTACATCAGTATACTACATGACATACCATAGTACATCAGTATACTTCATGACATACCATCGTACAACAGCAAACTACGTGACATATCAACGTACATCAGTATACTACATGACATATCATCTTACATTAGTATACTACATGACATACCATCGTACATCAGTATACTACATGACATACCATAGTACATCAGTATACTTCATGACATACCATCGTACAACAGCAAACTACGTGACATATCATCGTACATCAGTATACTACATGACATATCATCTTACATCAGTATACTACATGACATACCATCTTACATCAGTATACTACGTGACATACTATCGTACATCAGTATACTAAGTGATATACCATCGTACATCAGTATACTAAGTGATATACGATCTTATATCAGTATACTAAATGATATACCATCTTACATCAGCATACTAAGTGACATACCATATTACATTAGTATACTACATGACATACCACCGTACATCACTATACAACATGACATACCATCGTACATCAGTATACTTCATGATATACCATCTTACATCAGTATACTACATGCCATACCATCGTTCATCAGTATACTACATGACATACCATCTTTCATCAGTATACTACGTGACATACCATCTTACATCAGCATACTACATGACATACCAACGTACATCAGTATACTTCATGATATACCATCTTACATCAGTATACTTCATGACATACCATCGTACATCAGTATACTACGTGACATACCATCTTACATCAGTATACTACGTGACATACCATCGTACATCAGCATACTACGTGACATACCATATTACAACATTAGACTACATGACATACCATCGTACATCAGTATACTACGTAAAATACCATCGTACATCAGCATACTACGTGACATACCATATTACAACATTATACTACATGACATATCATCGTACATCAGCATACTACGTGACATACCATATTACAACAG
>NW_018408628.1:0-1298 GCF_002113885.1 Mizuhopecten yessoensis | reverse complement strand
TACATCAGTATACTACATGACATACCATCTTACATCAGTATACTACATGACATACCATCGTACATCAGTATACTACATGACATACCATCTTACATCAGTATACTACGTGGCATACCATCTTACATCAGTATACTACGTGACATACCATCTAACATCAGCATACTACATGACATACCAACGTACATCAGTATACTACGTGACATACCATCTAACATCAGCATACTACCTGACATACCATATTACATCAGTATACTACATGACATACCATCTTACATCAGTATACTACATGACATACCATCTTACATCAGTATACTACGTGACATACTATCGTACATCAGTATAATAAGTGATATACCATCGTATATCAGTATACTAAGTGATATACGATCTTACATCAGTATACTAAATGATATACCATCTTACATCAGCATACTACGTGACATACAATATTACATTAGTATACTACATGACATACCACCGTACATCACTATACTACATAACATACCATCGTACATCAGTATACTTCATGATATACCATCTTACATCAGTATACTACATGACATACCATCGTTCATCAGTATACTACATGACATACCATCTTTCATCATTATAGTACATGACATACCATCGTACATCAGTATACTACATGACATACTATATCACATCGGTATACTACATGACATATCATCTCACATCAGTACACTACATGACATACCATCGTACATCAGTATACTACATGACATACTATCTTACATCAGTATATTACATACCATAATATCGTACATCAGTATACTAAATGACCAACCATCTTACATCAGTTTACTACGTGATATACCATCTTACATTAGTATACTACGTGATATACCATCTTACATCACTATACTAAATGACCTTCCCTCTTACACAGTATACTACGTGCTA
This sequence comes from Mizuhopecten yessoensis, assembly GCF_002113885.1. Taxonomy (NCBI): domain Eukaryota; kingdom Metazoa; phylum Mollusca; class Bivalvia; order Pectinida; family Pectinidae; genus Mizuhopecten; species Mizuhopecten yessoensis. The sequence goes on along the minus strand of NW_018408628.1, from coordinate 377 downwards.
TACCATCTTACCTAAGTATACTACGTGACATACCATCGTACATCAGTATACTACATAGATCTGAGATCAATATGCCACTTAAAATATGATCTTTGATAAGTATATTTACTTTATGACACATAATCTGAAATCAGTATACCATATGACATATGATCTTAGATAAGTATAATTTATGACACAGAATCTGAGATCAGCATACTACTTGACATACCATTTTACATCAGTATACTACATGACATACCATCGTACATCAGTATACTTCATGACATACCATCGTATATCAGCATACTACGTGACATACCATCTTACATCAGTAAACTACATGACATACAATCTTACATCAGTATACTGCAAGACATACCATCTTACATCAGTAT
>NW_018408627.1:197071-229079 GCF_002113885.1 Mizuhopecten yessoensis | reverse complement strand
GTACCCATACACTTAAACAAGATAAACCAGTACCCATACACTTTAGGATTCTGTACACCAAGTACGTCATACGTAAAAGTGAAGAGTATCTTGGCGATTGCTGTGGATCAAAAAAGGTCACATTTTAAAGTGTAACAATGAACGGAAAGATTGGATATTATTATTATTTATTATGAATTATAAGTTATGTTATGTCTCCGTAGTTTAATAATATACTACAATAATGGGATTTAATAAATGTGGGCGTGTTTATATGTACCCTCTATGGCTATCACATTGTTCCATTAAGTTCAGTTAAGTCCAAAACGTCCCAATGCCTTATACGATGTTCGTATTTAGTTCATCTATGTCGCTTTGGCTATTTTAGATTTGATGGTCTCGTAGTGAATATGTTTAAGATTGATGGACTTAGGTCAAAGTCCCGGACTGACTACCATATGTGAAAGTGTGAAATTTTGTATCTGATGGTGTTAGGTTTCAATCTCGAGTTGATCATTTAAGATATGATGGTGCTCAGTTCATTCTCGTATAGAATATGGTAGGTTATATTTATTTTATTTCCGAATGCTTTGTTTTGGATTTTTTTTTAAAGTTTTAAAGGTTTCTCAGATGTTATTTCAGATGCTTACTCACTGCCACTGTTTTCTTGTAAGCGGTGGTTTTGGCAACAACCTGAGAAAGTGAACTAAAAACGATGAAAGGAAGATTTACATGGAGACCCTTGAAACAAGGCCAAGTGTTCTGGAGGGGCAAGCAACTCCTGCTTCATCGACAAAACCCATCATGTAAATAGGTCAAATCCAAGTACTGTCACGTTCTCGTCGCGAAAACCATGATATTCGGAGCAAGCTCTTGAATATTAAATCAAGTACATCCCGGTTGGTCATGTTGTAAGTAAAGACAGAGGAAAGCGACTGAGGTAGAAGAGTAAACGGTCGACGTGGTGAATGATTTTCTCTTCAGTTAAAGACAGCACATCGTCGATATATGAAACCGAATGACTAGTGAGATTTTTGTTATCTGTCCTGAGAGCAATTTCAGTATATTGACGCTGAAATGAAAACAAAAAAAAGTCAGCTAAAAGAGGGAAACACTTCTCACATGAATGTCCATATTCTTCTGGGAAATCTTGCTGTAGAACTCAACAAGGGTAGCGTCAGCCTAGAACCCTATCATTCTCGCAGTTCCATCCTCAGTTTATTTTGTTTTAGCATTTGTTGTGCTTTTTAACATATATGCCCAAAAAAAGTTTTCAGCCATGTATTTACTCTCCGTTCGTCGAACGCAATATTACACAAACTATATCCCTGATACATGCTGCAATTTTTACTGAATCGTTTTTAAAGCTCTTTGGTGTGTGTATATCCCCCCCCCTTCCTTTTGCTATTCAAAGATCGAAACTATTTTATATAATTTAACCTTGTGAAGATGATGATCCCCTGTCAGATAAAACACCTCAGTTTATTAATTAACTGTCCGTTTTCCCAGACGGTAATGTATACCATGTGTTCAATAGTCACATTTACAGTTAATGATAAATCTTTTGTCTAATTAGACAAAACAGTACCAATTTTTGTTGTAGAATACCCCCTACACATTTCCCCGGTCACATCAGAAATCGTTACATCACAGACTTGTTTTAACGATGACGTGCGTGCTGCTGTGTATGGATAGGTTAGACTCCAGTTCCGCGACCTGTTTGACTTGTGATTATGGCTAATGCGGTACCTAATTACAATGAGGGGGCGCGTTCGATTAGAATACTTTGTGTACAGTCATACATGATGGTGTATTTACTAAGTAATAAGCGACAACGTAAGTGAATCTTTTACTCGATAAAGTCTGCATTGTGGAACTTCGCGTGTCCCGAAATTTTATACGGGCGGACTCCCACGTCAACACGTTGTCCATGCGACAGGCAAATTGTACATAGATAATCACAGACACACTGAAAGTCTGTATACGGTTAGTTAAAGACAGACTGGGGATCTGGAAAATACGGGAAATTGAAAGGTATAAATATTAACTTTATGTATTTTACAACAATTGTGAAGCAAGTCATTTTAACTTATATTAATCCCTCTTGTTAGCCCGACTGTTAGCGCGCGGGGGTCTTAATGTGGGAGGAAGCCGGAGTACCCGGAGATAAACCACGTTGTCGAGCAGGTGACCCAATGACTTATCACGTCCGATCGGGGAATCGAATCCCGGCCATCTTGGTGAAAGGCGAGTCTACTGTTCACTGCAAAACCCGACCACCGAAAAAATGCAAATATAGAACCGCTGTACGGTAAATTAAGACAAACTGAGTAAACTACGTACATTTGTTCGCATTCCCCCGATAAACCGTTTTCATTTTCGAGTGTTTTGCATCAATATTATTTAGTAATGGACACACTTATTTCCGGGTGATTGACAACACTATTAAACCGTTGACTATAGTCTAGCAATGTGCACACTTTTTGACTAGCTGACCTTAAACGGATTAATGTCAAACACATACTTGACAATTTACACAGTATTGACTCGTGAAGCAGAATACGAATCTCACCGGAAGTAAGAAAACTAGAGAACCGAATCTCACCGGAAGTAAGAAAACTAGAGAACCGAATCCTCCCAAAGGACACTGTTAACGTGACAAACCAGAAAATACATGTATCCATGCCACATAACACAATTGGTAGTGTGTGAGGCTAATAACAGCAAACATGTAGGTTCGATTCCCACAGACGAAGGGATGTGATTCTGTCCTGAAGGGAGTCATTTTGCCCTTGTTGCTCATCTTCACCAGCCTATTGTAGAATGCTATAAGGTCTTGGTTGGGTAGGACAGCTCCGCGGCTCTAGTATTAAGTGGCTTTGCACTATATATTTCCTTTAAATTAAGGAAGGTGCTATAAAAAAGTTGTATATTGATACCAGTTATAAATGGGTGGATTGGTCGAGAGGTTAACACTCCGGCCTTCCAAGCAGGCGGCCGGCGTTCGATCCCCGAAGTCGCCGTACGCATGGAATATTACACAACTCCAGCAACCCATGTGGAGTATAAATTGAACTGGGGTGGGTGTTGCGGTATCTTTGCTGTAGCATTCAAGTGAGGTGGCACTATAAATGATACCGTTGGAAGCACGGTCCCACTACAAACAAAACACAATACATCTCCAGCACACACACAGGCATACACACATAGGAAGATATTAGTCAGGTGACACAGGACGAGTAGTTAGCGTCTGATAAGGCAGCTCCTGCGAATTCCTCAATATTGTATTGATTAATATATATGCTAACTGTATTGACTGTGTTAAAATTGTATATCTATGTACTGTAAAGCGCTCTAGAGTGGCTTCTGTTAGCTAGATAGGGCGCTATATCAAATAATGTAAAAAAAAAAAAAAAAAAAAAAAGGATACATATATGACATTTTGTACACGCGTGTCAGTACAAGTATTAAGTGGGGCTTGTTTGGAAACTAATGTGAAGTTCCAAGACAACATTTTCCCCACAATCATCTTATTATTTTTTTCTGATGAAAGATGAGTTGTCTTCTCTATGAACTCGTCTGAATTCCTGGCAATAATCTGACATCCAAAAAGAGTCATTTTGGAACTCTAAGTTTCAAAATGATGTTTGGGCTTTGACATTTTGTGTTGTTCCATGTATCTTGTTTCAGCTCTGGTAACTGTTTTGGTTTTCGATTTCACGACACCTTTTAGCTTATACATTATTAAGAATTTAATATTTGAAGAAACTCTCGTGATCTCACGTGCTGATCTCGGAGATATTGGAGAGTCTACAGCGGAAAAGATTGATATTTCGTGACAAAGTACATAACAGCGCACCTCTAACAAATCCGTACCCCTGGGACAGCAAGCATGTCAAGTTGTGTTGTTTGAATTGTCTAGGAAGTAACACCACCGCTTCTCCGCTAGTTGTCTTCCTCCGTCATAAACCGAGCGACTAACCGATTCCTTGTCAAGTAATCAGCATTCCGTAGTTGCTAAATTGAAGCCCCCCGTAACTATAGGATGCTTTTGTTATGTTATACGACTAAGGTGGAGTTATCAACTCCCTTTCACGTTATAATATATTCTCTACGACCGCAATACAGTTGTATTACCATCGTTTGGAAGAATTGCATCAATCGTGGGAAACCATTCGGGACTAATCCCACATTGTAACACCATGTAACACCATGATGTCATTTTACAAAATGTTCAGTATAAAATATATCGCAGAATACTTTGCATAAATACGCGTCTGTTTAAATTTGGTATATAAGATGATAACAAATGTACTTTGTTTAACTACAGAGATGAAAATGTGTGTACTCTTTTGTGGCATTGTATTCATGTGAATACCATTTGGAGAACTTTCTCAGACTTACTATGTGTAAAATGTAATATAGCTCTTGCAATACAAGTATAAGTACAAAGGACGTCATGTTAGGTTACGCCGGCGAAAACAATAGCACATTGCTAAATTGCTGCTTTTTGATAATAAGACGGTACATATACATCTGCAAAATGTAAGTCTAGTATACCGTCAATAGAAGGTGTCATCGTGAATTGAATATTTAGCTTACAAATTATACAGATAAAAACAACTTACCTGAAACAAGAAAATAAGTACATGTAATGGTAGAAAAAAACTGTAAATTACTATTGCAATGATATATATGATCATGTAACATGGTGTACTGGCTTTGTGTGAACCAAAAGATAATGATAACAAATATTCATTACAACGACAACAACAAAAAAACAAAAAACATGTAACGCCAACCGCCCCACATATCTGTCTCATGACGTAGGATCACCCCTCCACCATCAATATCCTATATAAGCCAGTATCTTGATGTATGACCCCTCCACCATCAATATCCTATATAAGCCAGTATCTTGATGTATGACCCCTCCACCATCAATATCCTATATAAGCCAGTATCTTGATGTATGACCCCTCCACCATCAATATCCTATATAAGCCAGTATCTTGATGTATGACCCCTCCACCATCAATATCCTATATAAGCCAGTATCTTGATGTATGACCCCTCCACCATCAATATCCTATATAAGCCAGTATCTTGATGTATGACCCCTCCACCATCAATATCCTATATAAGCCAGTATCTTGATGTATGACCCCTCCACCATCAATATCCTATATAAGCCAGTATCTTGATGTATGACCCCTCCACCATCAATATCCTATATAAGCCAGTATCTTGATGTATGACCCCTCCACTACCCAGACCTTGTACACGGCAAGTGTGCATCATCCCTTTCTTATGCCCATTCCAGCTACAAACCCCATATCAAGGTGTATGAGCTGACTCTTACTTCTGAAGCATTTGAACCTGACGTTATTTGATTTGTTTCAATGTTGTTGTCTCAATATATTTGATAAATGAAAGAGTGCTAAACAAATAAGGTACACACACGAGATCTATTCATACTGATCTGTAGCATGTTTAAGCTTTTCTTAATACCAATTCAAGTATTGCTCCTTTACAGCTAAGATCCCTCCTTTCCGGCTATGTTACTGTACTGGACAACTAGTCGTATTACATGTACCTATGCGTTACCTCCAATGTAGAGATGCATTTGTATACGCCATCTATATAACGCCGTGTCTAAAGATTGATCACAGGACGAGGAAATTAAATGTTTCGAGCTTTGAGTTTGAAAGTGAGCAAGAGGCACCAGACCTTAGTTCCAAGTGAATGAAGCAGATGTCGAAAATGATACGAAAACTTGATCATCTTCACTGTTGTGTTATTGTTTAATTTAGATATCAAATACAAGTTGACTTTGTGAAAGGGAAACATGATTCTTTATTTTCCCGAATTTGATCATGTTTTACGAAGTCGAAGCCAAAGGTCCAAAGGGCCATACATGTTTACTATAACATACGTGTGGGAAACATCTCCAATGTTTACTGTAACATACGTGTGGGAAACATCTCCAATATATACTGTAACGTACGTGTGGAAAACATCTCCAATGTTTACTGTAACAAACGTGTGGGAAACATCTCCAATATATACTGTAACATACGTGTTGGAAACATCTCCAATGTTTACTGTAACATACGTGTGGGACACATCTCCAATGTATACTGAACATACGTGTGGGAAACATCTCCAATGTTTACTGTAACATACGTGTGGGACACATCTCCAATGTATACTGAACATACGTGTGGGAAACATCTCCAATGTTTACTGTAACATACGCGTGGGAAACATCTCCAATGTTTACTGTTACATACGTGTGGGAAACATCTCCAATGTATACTGTAACATACGTGCGGGAAACATCTCCAATGTTTACTGTAACATACGCGTGGGAAACATCTCCAATGTTTACTGTTACATACGTGTGGGAAACATCTCCAATGTATACTGTAATATACGTGTGGGAAACATCTCCAATGTTTACTGTAACAAACGTGTGGGAAACATCTCCAATATATACTGTAACGTACGTGTGGAAAACATCTCCAATGTTTACTGTAACAAACGTGTGGGAAACATCTCCAATATATACTGTAACATACGTGTGGGAAACATCTCCAATGATTACTGTAACATACGTGTGGGAAACATCTCCAATGATTACTGTAACATACGTGTGGGAAACATCTCCAATGTTTACTGTAAGATACGTGTGGGAAACATCTCCAATGTTTACTGTAACATACGTGTGTTAAATATCTCCAATGTTTACTGTAACATACGTGTGGGAAACAGCTCCAATATATACTGTAACGTACGTGTGGAAAACATCTCCAATGTTTACTGTAACAAACGTGTGGGAAACATCTCCAATATATACTGTAACATACGTGTGGGAAACATCTCCAATGTATACTGTAATATACGTGTGGGAAACATCTCCAATGTATACTGTAACATACGTGCGGGAAACATCTCCAATGTTTACTGTAACATACGCGTGGGAAACATCTCCAATGTTTACTGTTACATACGTGTGGGAAACATCTCCAATGTATACTGTAATATACGTGTGGGAAACATCTCCAATGTTTACTGTAACAAACGTGTGGGAAACATCTCCAATATATACTGTAACATACGTGTGGGAAACAACTCAAATGTTTACTGTAACATACGTGTGGGAAACATCTCCAATGTATACATGTCATGTCACACAATTATACTTTTTACCAAAGTGCCGTTTGTTGTATACTATATCGATGTTTTTTTGTTGTTGTACAATATGTTCCTGTTTGTTGTACAATATGTTCCTATTTGTTGTACAATATATTACTGTTTGTTGTACAAAAGGTTCCTGTTCGTTGTGTAATATGTTCCTATATGTTGTACAATATGTTCCTTTATGTTGTACAATATGTTCCTTTATGTTGTATAATAAATTCATATTTGTTGTACAATCTGTTCCTGTTTGTTGTACGATTTGTTCCTGTATGTTGTACAATATGTTACTGTTTGTTGTATAATATGTTCCTATAAATTGTACAATATGTTCCTATTTGTTGTACATCATGTTTCTTTTTGTTGTACAATATGTTGCTGTTTGTTGTGCAATATTTTCCTATTTGTTGTACAATATGTTCATATTTGTTGTACAATATGTCAATGATTTTTTTACAATATGTATATGTTCCTATTTGTTGTAGAATATCTTCCTTTTTGTTGTACAATATGTTCATATTTATTTACAATATCTTCCTTTTTGTTGTACAATATGTTCCTATTTATTTACAATATGTTCCTTTTTGTTGTGCAATATGTTCTTATTTGTTGTACAATATGTTCCTTTTTGTTGTACAATATGGCGATCATTTTTTTACAATATGTATATGTTCCTATTTGTTGTACATAGTGTTCCTGTTTGTTGTACAATATGTTGCTTTTTGTTGTACAATATGTTGCTTTTTGTTGTATAATATTGTCCTGTTTTTGTACAATATGTTCCTGTTTGTTGTACAATATGTTCATAATTTTTGTACAATATGTTCCTATTTGTTGTACAATATATTATTGTTTGTTGTACAAAAGGTTCCTGTTTGTTGTACAATATGTTCCTATATGTTGTACAATATGTTCCTATTTAATGTACAATATGTTCCTATATGTTGTACAATATATTCATATTTGTTGTATAATCTGTTCCTGTTTGTTGTAAAATATGTTACTGTTTGTTGTATAATATGTTCCTATATATTGTAACAATATGTTCCTATAAATTGTACAACATGTTTCTATTTGTTGTGCAATATGTTCCTTTTTGTTGTTCAATATGTTCCTGTTTGTTGCGCAATATTTTCCTATTTGTTGTACAATATGTTCATATTTGTTGTACAACATGTCGATGATTCTTTTACAATATGTATATGTTCCTATTTGTTGTACAATATGTTCCTATTTGTTGTACAATATGTTCATATTTGTTGTATAATATGTTCCTCATTGTTGTGCAATAAATTCCTATTTATTGTACAATTTATTCCTTTTTGTTGTACACTATGTTGCTATTTGTTGTATAATAAGGTCCTGTTTGTTGTACAATATCGTCCTATTTGTTGTACAATATGTTCCTGTTTGTTGTACAATATGTTCTTATTTGTTGTACAATATGCTCCTATATGTTGTACAATATGTTCCTATTTAACGTACAATATGTTCCTATATGTTGTACAATATATTCATATTTGTAGTACAATCTCTTCCTGTTTGTTGTACGATTTGTTCCTGTATGTTGTACAATATGTTTCTATTTGTTACGCAATATGTTCCGATTTGTTGCACAATATGTTACTGTTTGTTGTACAATATGTTCCTGGATGTTGTACAATATGTTCCCGTTCGTTGTGCAATATTTTCCTATTTGTTGTACAATATGTTCATATTTATTGTACAATATGTCGATGATTTTTTTACAATATGTATATGTTCCTATTTGTTGTTCAATATGTTCCTATTTGTTGTACAATATGTTCATGTTTGTTGTACAATATTTTCCTCTTTGTTGTGCAATAAGTTCCTATTTGTTGTACAATATGTTCATGTTTGTTGTACAATATTTTCCTCTTTGTTGTGCAATAAGTTCCTATTTGTTGTACAATATGTTCATGTTTGTTGTACAATATTTTCCTCTTTGTTGTGCAATAAGTTCCTATTTATTGTACAATATATTCCTTTTTGTTGTACACTATGTTCCTATTTGTTGAACAGTATGTTCCTATTTGTTGTACAATATGTTCATGTTTGTTGTGCAATATGTTCCTTTTTGTTGTACAATATGTTCCTCTTGGTTGTGCAATAAGTTCCTATTTATTGTACACTATGTTCCTATTTGTTGAACAGTATGTTCCTATTTGTTGAACAATATGTTCCTATTTGTTATGCATTATGTTTCTGTTTGTTGTACAATATGTTCCTTTTTGTTGTACAATATGTTCCTTTTTGTTGTACACTATGTTCCTTTTTGTTGAACAATATTTTCCTATTTGTTGTACAATATGTTCCTTTTTGTTGTACAATATGTCGATGATCTTTTTTACAATATGTATATGTTCCTATTTGTTGTACATAATGTTCCTATTTGTTGAACAATGTGTCACTCTTTGTTGGACAATATGTTCCTGTTTGTTGTACAATATGTTGCTTTTTGTTGTATAATATGTTCCTGTTTTTTGTGCAATATGTTCCTGTTTGTTGTACAATATGTCCCTATTTGTTGTACAATATGTTCCTGTTTTTGTACAATATGTTCCTTTTTGTTGTACAATATGTTCCTTTTTGTTGTACACTATGTTCCTATTTGTTGAACAATATTTTCCTATTTGTTGTACAATATGTTCCTTTTTGTTGTACAATATGTCGATGATTTTTTTTTACAATATGTATATGTTCCTATTTGCTGTACATAATGTTCCTATTTGTTGAACAATGTGTCACTCTTTGTTGGACAATATGTTCCTGTTTGTTGTACAATATGTTGCTTTTTGTTGTATAATATGTTCCTGTTTTTTGTACAATATGTTCCTGTTTGTTGTACAATATGTCCCTATTTGTTGTACAATATGTTCCTGTTTTTGTACAATATGTTCCTGTTTGTTGTATAATATTTTCCTATTTGTTGTTCAATATGTTTCTATTCGTTGTACAATATGTTCCTATTTGTTGTACAATATGTTCATGTTTGTTGCATAATATGTTCCTATTTGTTGTAAACTATGTTCCTATTTATTGTACATTATGTTTTTTGTTGTTGTACATTATGTTCCTGTTTGTTGTACAATATGGTCCTGTTTGTTTACAATATGTTCGTGTTTGTTGTACAATATGTTCCGGTTTGTTGTACAATATGTTCCTATTTGTTGTACAATATGTTCATGTTTGTTGTACAATATGTTTGTGTTTGTTGTACAATATGTTCCTGTTTGTTGTACAATATGTCACTATTCGTTGTACATTATGTTCCTATTTGTTGTACAATATGTTTCTATTTGTTGTACATTATGTTCCTGTTTGTTGTACAATATGGTCCTGTTTGTTTACAATATGTTCGTGTTTGTTGTACAATATGTTTCGGTTTGTTGTACAATATGTTCCTATTTGTTGTACAATATGTTCCTGTTTGTCGTACAATATGTTACTGTTTGTTGTACAATATGTTCCGGTTTCTGATACAATATGTTCCTGTTTATTGTACAATATGTTCCTGTTTATTGTATAATATGTTCCTGTTTTTTGTACAATATGTTCCTGTTTGTTTTACAATATGTTCCTATTTGTTGTACAATATGTTACTGTTTGTTGTACAATATGTTCCGGTTTCTGATACAATATGTTCCTGTTTATTGTACAATATGTTCCTGTTTATTGTATAATATGTTCCTGTTTTTTGTACAATATGTTCCTGTTTGTTGTACAATATGTTCCTATTTGTTGTACAATATGTTCCTGTTTGTTGTACAATATGTTACTGTTTGTTGTACAATATGTTCCTATTTGTTGTACAATATGTCGACAATTTAATCAGTACTCACGGATTCTGTGCCCTCGATACAATTTGCCAGAGGCAAGTTCTAAGTGTGAAATATGAAACCATTATTATTTCCTTCTGTTTTAATTCCAGTCAGTGTTTTAATAACAATAATGATAGTTTCTCACAATTATTAATGTTTGTCGACCCGGCGTACAATGTCATCAACAGTGGACATGTTGGCATTTGTTTGGAAGATAACTAGAAATTTGTTTTCTAACTGTCATCTGGGGATGCAATAATTCTGAATAATTCTCTCGTGTTTTGTGACACGAATCAAATGAGATTTAACAACAGGCTTACAACGGCCTCGTTTGAACGCTCGACAATTATCTGTGTTGTGTCACCGATCCAATCTTCTCCACCATATCCTCCTGGGACGCCCTTCACGATTATGTTACACGTCATATCGTAAACAATTTGTCAATTATACGTTTTGTTCACAATTCACAAGTTGATGTGCAATCAGCAATATTTATCATCGGTAATTAATGCTTAAGGATGACAAGGGTTGACATTTCTTTTCCTAAATTCCTAATTTTAGTGAAGCCGTATGGCTTTATGAAACGTAATATTGATGCAAAATTGCGTATGAAGACTCTTCCCTTCCCAAAAACACACATATATAAATATAAATGTAGTCATAAACATCCATTCCAAAATTGTATTGCCAATATGATGAAGACCCAGTGAGGACTATACAAGATCATGTAATTATTATTTATGAGAACGGGAAAACTTAACTAAGGGAACGCCCTTATAAGCTGTGTCAGTTTTCAGGATATTGCTAGTCTACTGTTTGCAGTTTTTTTCACCACACACGACATAACAAATAATACATATTGAACTTCCTATAACAGCTTTTAAGCCAGTATTGACACACTATAGCTAAACTTCTGTATTTCACTGTGTACGTTAGGGATATGCGGCGATTGCGTCTACCAGCATTTAGGACTTTTTTAGAGGTCGGAGCTCCGATTTCTGGTCAAATCATTCCTGATTACGTCACGTACATCAAACTCCAGGCTTCCATTTCTAGCTTTGGCGATCTCGGATTAAATGAACTACATGTAGAGGGGTAAGTAACGGCCGTGATTATATAGCACTTCGTCTACTAGGGTAAATATTTCGGTTTCATTTGGCATGATCAGTAAGTGTGTATGAGTAGAGCCCCTACTTTCATACATTGTACTAACGGGACGTCTGAGCGACAAGTCATACCTGGCCGGAAGTGAGTGGTCGTCTGTGACGTAAACAGATGTCTACGTGACCAAGAAGGCAGCTGAACGGAGACACCTAAGTATATCAGAAAATAAGCTATCGAACTACGCATACAGGACAAATTCTTCTCCCTCCAAGCTTAACCTATCCTGGTGCAAGATTTAATTGACAACAGAGAGAATAGTGGCAGCCCCGCCCCCTCCTCCTTCCCATGTCAACTTTCTGGAAGACTGGCATGATAGTAAAGCTACAGGAAAGAAGACCTGTCAAACTGCAATAACTGAAGAGGAATGATATTGCTGTCAGAAACCAGTCTCAAGTGATCCTCAACTGAATTTCAGCCATGACTACACAAAAAACAAACCAGATTTAGGAAGGGATGATCTGGTGCTGAACAGATAATCACCCTCTGACAAATAGTGGAAAAGAACATCAAATGAACCTGGTCAGTTTACATCAATGTCATTGACTTCACGAAGACATTTGTCACGATGATGCATCCCAGATAAAGTTCATCTCCACCATATTGATGCTGTGTGTTCTTGAATGCGAGAGTTATGTGTTGATTTATTCTAGCACTGAGAAAGTCAGCGAATTTGTCAGAATTTTCATTATCAACAGCCTCGGGTCCACCCAAATTAGTTCCAACCCTATATTAAGGATAGCCATTCCGACTATGTGTGTAGATAAACTATGTAAAAACAAGAGAATACCGACGTGTCAACAAAACCGAGAATACCGAAGTGTCAACAAAGCCACAATTCGAATTCAAAATTGAAATCGATACGAACTACAGAAAGAACTACTTAGGTACCATTCAAGAAGTACAAAGAAAATAGGACTAGGTGTTCTGGAAGGGTAAGCGTCTTCTGCTTCATCGACGACACCCATCAAGTGAATCTATGTCGAGCCCAAGTAATGTCACGTCCTCGCATCGAGATCTCGGATAGTGACAACAAAACCACAAGTCACACTAATGGGACTTAGAATGGTAGTGAGACGTTTGGATAATGGCTTGGTTGAGCATTTCTAATAGCCAGCGATAAAGGGGTGTTTATAAGGACTCGCACTCCTAAATCATTTACTATATGTTATTACTAAGATTTTAAGCTGATAGCGTTAATATTTGAAGTTCAACACTATTGACAACTGCCTAGATTCACAGATACATACATGACAAAGGCTTCAAAAGACATTTCTGGCGGGTTTGGTGGCTTATAAGAGCGCTACAGGCGTCTGCTTAGGGAAGTTAACAACCCCCCCCACCCCACCCCTGACATTTGACCCTATAACAATCCGCCATCACATATTAAAATCTACTAAAACTATACGTTTTTCCAAAGTTCAATATCTGTAAATTTCATTCACTATAAAATATGTCAACACTTACCTATTTAAACTACTCAGAGGCACTGTATTAAACCGGTACAAATTTTAGGTAGGAATTACAATCGTATGAAACACTTACTGATTGGCTGATTTAGTTGTGTGAGACCTAATAAAGAATCATGTGAAGTTCGTAACTCAGTATAAACGAGGCAAGTCAGTATCCTTATCGTTCGTCGGTATTCTAAAAGATTGCAATATACAATCGTGATAAATTTCAAAAAACGTAACGGTAGGGTTTCCTACCTTACAAGAAGGTGTAGTAGTGTTGACACAAAGATGGACCAATAACATGCTTTTTCTGCAGACACAACTACATACGATTAATACCATACCGACTACGTGTGTTGGTAGTATGTTTCTATACCTTTCCTGGTTATCTGTCGCCGAGGTCGTCATTATGTAGGTGTAGTGTCAATTTGACCTATTTCGTATATAATTATAGTCGCTGATTCAGAAATACGTGAGAAATTGAATGGAGGAAATTGATGATTTATCATGATAAACTGTTACAGCGTTAATTACATTGTCTGATCGGGTATTCTTCTCGTTGACCACACTTTGTAAAACGTTGTATTTCCAGGTTATTTATTTAACAGCGTTTCATTGCTGTTTTTTTTGTAATCCCCCAGTCAAGCGTTACCACATAAAAGTAAAGGGTTCGTCTTTCTACTAACGGATGATCAGCTATTCCACAGACTGGCAGCTACCGTTCCGAAATGTTCAGCATTCAGTATGGTGTTAGTAAAATGAATTATTGATTTGAATTATCATCTTTGTTGAAAGGCTCCTATTTCTATCTTTCGGCTTATTGTTCATATTAAATAGCGATTCCTTGTAATAACCATAACTCCATAGTGTTGTATGCTGGCCAAAACTTATTTCTTTTATCAATCAAACTGTCTACATTCCTTGGTTAATCACACTGTCTGCATATTTTAGCCCAGTTTTATCGATTTGGAGTTCAAGGAACGGTTTTATGGACACTTCAGGATTGTTTTCCTATTTATTTAAGGAAGGGGACTGCTACGTTTGTAATCCCTTCGACATTGAAAGTATTTCTGGTGTTATATTTATTTTTTTCACTTTCGTAAAAATGGAATAATTTTCTTTCTAAACTTCCCTACAGCTTTTGTTTTACATTTTCACGACCATACCGATACCTTTTGCGTTATGGCATGCTAGTCTGTCAACTACTCTGGCTTCTCCCAAATAGGTTGTCACGGTATTCCCTCCACACTGTCCATGGTTCCTTGTTCAGTGGTTTCGTTAATTACTGCTGCTGTTCATTATCAGCGGTTATCCTCCCTGCTTGTAAGGTTTATCACTCTTTCGCGCGGCGTAATTAGTTCTTAACAAAGACATCGAACCCCGACTCATTCTCTATTATTTCGTGCGTTATTAGGACTGAGGTCTTGTTTATCCGTTTGTATGCCACCTAGCTTAGAAGTTGTGTCCACATTAAATTCGTTACCGTTAGCTGTATAAACAGTGTCTAGGGTTTTGGTACTTCCGTCCTTACTTGCTTTTACTATAGTTTTTGTTTGACGAGTATATGGATATATGATATTAGAAATAGTAATATTCTGAATATCGATTTACGAAGTATCATTTGATACAGTATCTCTGACGTCATATTTAATGTCCGATATCACCTTTTAGACAAGATATTCTCCCCCACTTTACAGGTGTATAACCGTTTTCGCTAGAGAAAAAGATAAAGCTGTCTATACATACATTGAGTAAAGACAGCCCGCAGTGCTGTTATTCTGGAAATGTCTTCTTCTCGTCACTATTCCGACATCACTTCATGCAGCGTATTCATAGTAACTTGCCCCATGTTCCATGCGCTTTTAATGATGGTAAGGTGCACTGGACTCACAAGTATTTTTTTACGATAGGAAAGTGTTGAAGAAAAATAAAGAGAAATTTCAACTCTCAGGATTGGATTTTTACATACTCAAAAACTCGTATTACCGAGTAAATATTTCTCTGTCTACACTGGAGGGAAAACTGCTATTAACCTTTTCATTAATCATTCCCTGCATTCCAGAGTCTATTCCGTCTGTAATATTCTGCAAAGTAGACAAAATGTCTTTCGGTCTGGCTCTTATTTCAGCTACCGACACCCCCATGTTCCTGAGTGAGGGGGGAATCTTGTTACGTGGTTTACAGGTTCAGAGAAAAGTTCTGTTGAATGACTTTGTACATACCGCGCAAGTTGTTGGTATGTATCTATAAACCATATATACTGAATACGTATATTATTTTATAGTGTAAATGTAAACATTAATATCGTACTGATGACTTGTATTCTTAGAACTACAATCAAAGTAAAACACCATAATGCGAAGAAACAAAATATTCTTTTATTCAGAATCATTAACTTTACATGAGATTTGGACCAGTCTGTCAGAGACAGATCATAACTATGTTTCATCTAATGAATTTACGTGTTAAATAGTATCCCTCTCTGTTTTTATTTCCATATCAAGATGTACATTGCACACTTTGCGAAAATCTATGAAAATTATTCTGTCTATAATATAATTGCTTAAAAAATCCCCACACTGCGATTTTATTACAGTTTTGAGCGTTATAACATCTTCAAACCAAATCTTCAGTCTAAAATTGATGTGTTCACGTTTCATGAATTCCTAATAACATAGGCATTTCACAGCTTTATCATTTGTTGTAAATGACTATAATCTAAAGTTCCTTAATGTTTAAGCTTAGCTTCTTTACATGTTTGTCACATGCAGTTGGAGTATACAGTAAAGCTATCGTTAGGGTGACCACACTGATACCAGGTGTCCACAGGGACAAGACATAGTTCTCCTGACAGGACACAGGACGAAAGCCACGGACAACATCGGACCGGAAACAAGAGTTAGCAACACTAGTATCTACCCTTCAACACCAGCAGTAAAATATTGGTCACCAAAATACAATTCCTAGTAAATGCTCTTACACCATCTCAACACAATTCACATGTCTTTTTAGAGTTACTTCTAACAATAATATCCCAGGGGTTCTTTTTCTACTAATACAGTGTTAGGCCACGGAACACATTTTAAATATTGTTTAGTTTTTGTTGGTGCCAACTTATCATTTTTAGCCGGAGAGATCGAAGCACTATGCCGTCATCCATATTCGGGGGTCACGTGTAAAATGAGCTTTGTAATAATGTCAATAATGTAATTTGGGTAGCAGTGTATGTGATATCCGCCCAAAACAACCTCCCTATTAACATCCTACCCAACAAAGGTCTCTAGAGGACCACCCACACTGTTGTTTAACCAATAAGAATAAATCTATATAGAATAAATATTATTTAATAATAAATATCTAAATATTAACATGAACGAGTATAACAAAACGATGCCACAAGAATGCAACAGAGGCTATAACGACTACTGTTAATGCGTTACACGTCACACATCTCTCGTCCAATCAAGCTGCCGCACAAGGGAGACACGCCATCACGTGACACAGATAAAAAGTCTGGCTCTAAATATTCTACGTTTGTGTTTTTGTCTTAAAGCAACATTTATGTTGATTACTCATTTCAAAAGTGAAAAGAGAAAAAAATAAGGATGTTTAACAAATTGCTGCATCATATACTGCGCAGTAAAACAAAGTGTTCCGATATATTGTTGAAACGACCGCGTACGATTGATTCTGGTCTAGACAGTGAAATGTCGATATTTTTGCATCAAATGATTGCTTAAAGATGACGAGACAAATAAGCGGAACTCTTCCTGTATAAACAAAGCCGTTCTATGGCCATCTATTTGTAGGCGCTGCGCTGTATGTCTAATCACTTATCGCTACACGGAGCGTTAGGGACTTTCCGCCCAGTATACGTTATTAGATTTACAATGTCGCCGACGGAAACTGTCGCCGTCCGATGGAAATCCTCCTCCTAAGACCGTAATCACACCGAACCTCTCCGAGAGAGTATCAACCAAAATTCAGTAAATTCCAAGCTTTCATAATATATTGATTTTATGTCTTAGCTTGTCGACGACATTAGTCAGATCGGTGTAGGCTGAGGAACGTTCCCCTGGCCCTTGGGAATAGATAATGATACGCGATAGTAGTTTTTATTACGTAACATTTACACCAGTTGTCCAAATCGCTATTCTCGATCGAGCACGCATGGGCATCCTGCGAAAGGTCGACAAATGGTGGAATCCTGAGTTTATACGCTGGTGATGTTTCAGTTGCAGGTTAACTTACTTCTACTGTTTTAATGTTGTATCCTAAGTGACAGACTAGTGGATTCCTCAGTGACATACTAGTGTATCCTCAGTGACAGACTAGTGTATTCCTAAGTGACAGACTAGTCGATTCCTCAGTGACAGACTAGTGTATCCTAAGTGACATACTAGTGTATCCTCAGTGACAGACTAGTGTATACTAAGTGACATACTAGTGTATCCTAAGTGACAGACTAGTGTATACTAAGTGACATACTAGTGTATCCTAAGTGACAGACTAGTGTATCCTAAGTGACATACTAGTGTATCCTCAGTGACAGACTAGTGTATACTAAGTGACAGACTAGTGTATTCTATATATACCCGTGAAGCTTGAGTGTACATTTGTATGTGTTAGTGAAGTTTTAGTTTGTTTTATTCGTTTTTCAAGATTTAATATATTATATTTTCGCCAGTAAAGTTTAACCAAAGTATCTTATTTTCTTATAAAGCTTAAGTATACTTTTTTAAATGTTGTTTAGTGTACTGTTTTATTCGTTTGTGATTTTTTGGTATACTTTTATATCGCTAGTGCTGTTTTCGCATTCTGTTATATTCGTTTGTGATATTTTGGTATACTTTTATATTCGCAGTTAAGTTTAATTATACATGTACAGTTATATCTGTTACTGAATTTTTTTAGTTTATTCTTTTACTCACTAGTTATGTTTAAATAAAATACAAAAATGTAAGTATCTTTAACATACTTCCAATTTAACCGACAATATAATCGGTAATGTCGGAGTGACTTAAAGCTAGTCTGGGCGCACCTAACCGTCCTTACAGATACATCAGGGCGTTTGTTCCACCAGGTTCATCCACGTCCTTTTTATTTCTTTTTATTTAGACAATTCATTTGATCCTATCCGTTGACCAATCGATCTTTACGAGCCGTTGTCTGACAGCCAATGGACGTGTGATTATACGCCGTGACATACCATATGGCTTGAAGGGGCTTACTGGCAGATTGTGTCTCCGTGTCACTACGTGTTAACCACACTGTGTGGTGGCACCCTCTGTCCAGACAGTTTAACAGAAGACGACTGCTCGCCTCACGTCGTGTTTACCCGCGTGTCAAATCACCTAATCTTTATGTAGCTCATTCTGATCCCCTCATAATTATTGTCTTTTGGATTTTCTCATAATAAACATCGGTGGAGTGAATTACATCTGGATATCGCAATTGGTTTAACTTGTCTTAGAAAGAGGATCAACATCTTAGAGAGAAAATATATAATTACAATGAATTTACTGAGGTTGCCGACATATCGGACAATAAACCAAGGATGCTGCTGTGACAATGCCCAGGCGAATATGTATAAAAAAACCAGTCTTCACCTACTACAAAGCGAATGCAGAAGAGCATTTTGCCACAAGCATACTCATAGAAAACAAAATAAAATCTTATGTTTGAAATCAACGGAAAAGGCATATGTATATACTTTGTAATAGTTAAAATAACAAGGCGATATCTAATATTGTATCTATAATGTGTATTCGATCATTTGTCAGTATATTTACATACCTAGTGGGTTATTGTGGCCTCAGGTGACCTTAGATTTGTTTATCAAGTCTAATCAAGTCATAGCAATTGTAAAGGTGTTGTATCAGCCATTTATATCGTAAATGTATTCTTTGAATTTTTACTAATTAAACCGAGCAGAACTACCTAATACATATCTTTGTCTACCTCACCCAGACAATACAACTTACCACCGTTGTTTGCTCTCTCCCCTCTCTAAACCAGATAAAACCATTTATATGTTAGTCTCATTCTCCCCTATACCAGCGAAGAGAATACCAGTTACATATGCATGTTTTCTTTTCCAATTCGTATGGAAATAAAAAATATTATACCTAGAATACCGAATCTGAATTGTTTACGTATAAAGAATAGGTTTTAGTGATGTTTAGAATGTTGAAAACCGGCTAATAGCAAAGGTTTATAACCGTGGGATATTTTTCTGAACCAGACATACTTGTTTTATCACAATGATTATAGTACATTGTACTGGAATGTATTCCGTAAATCGCTAGCCGAAATATGTAAAGCATTGGTTCTATTGTGGTCGTGTTGACATACGGGAATGTGATCAATGGGATATATTTAGTTGTTTTTTTTAAATTAAAACATGACCGGTATAAACAGTGCGGCCGAGGACAGTCTTGGATATGTGTGGTAGACAACATAACGGTATATATATTTATATCACTTTCTGCCCTCTCACACACTCTCTCAACCTAGAAATAATAATTGTCAATTGTCAACTAAGAAATTTTCGTTTGCCCTTAGTTATCATATAATCACATGCATTGTGCAAACCCAAGTAAGTAGCAATATCTGATCTTCTTCTTATCTATTAAATAATAACATGTCTACACAATAATGTTTCGATTTGTTTTGCCCACAACTCGCGAAAGTGTGTAAATGATGAACACAAGATGGGCTCACCTACAACTGACATGTGTTAACATATCGGACATCCTAAACTGATCTCAGACAAAAATAAATTCTCAAAAACCTCATGTAACTGGAAAATACATTTCTTACGTCCCGTTAATAGTTGAATTTCATTTTTTTGTACAAAATATCTATGTCATGTTTCTTTTTTTAGTTCTTTTTTTTCTATTCAAAGACGGCTGGCTTCCGTGTTTGGAATGGTCATCTTCAGTGACGTCAGACGTTGAGTCCTCCTTCCCTGAATTTGTCGAGCATGTAGCTGACGTCATACCACTCTTCGTCTGGCATTCCCATCTTCCGCAAGGGTCGCTCGTCACCATCCAGCACTGCTAAAAACGCCTCGTGAAGATTGTCCGCAGCGTCCTCGCCCATCCCCACCATCAACTTCAAATCTTCCAGGTCTGATGCAACTGTATAACATGCAAGTAAGTGATTCATGTTTAAAACATGCTTCCATTTGAGCAATGAATGTCGTTATTTCGTATTGTATTTTACCAATAGTAGCTCTGAATTAATAAAAATATTTAAACGCACGGAAAAAAGAATCGCAAATGAACGAAAATATCCCAAGGCATTTCCAATATAAAATAGTTTTATTGCTTTTAGTTTCAAATGGTAACGAAATTAAGTCATGTTCGAAATATATCTGGGGAAGCGTGAGGATAACTTTTTGCATGAAACCTGTGGTTCTAACAATAGTTCAGCGACTAGTAGCTCATAGGTTGTTCGTATTCCTCGTTGAACAAATAAAGAATTAAAATTAACAATAGCTCTGTTTTTTTTTACAAACGTTTCTAAAATGAACTTCGTTATCGAACATGACGAAACCTAAACGAATGGTCATTCTACCATATCCTGCGCAATTGACATACATCACAAAATGAGGAATCAGTGTTTCTTTACTTCAACATCAGCAATTCCTACATGGAACACTGTAAGGAAGCAGCGATTTGGGAAAGTACACTCAGCTATAGCTTTACACGAGTTTGCCTTCTTTTTTATAGGACAAACATACGAAAAACATTTCTGCTATTGCTTAAATAAACTCATGATTTTTCTCATAAATAAATTTGCATCTTAAGTCGAACAGAAATGCCTGACAAAGCAATGTCATGAAGTGTTCATAAGCTACAAAACTATTCAGAGCTCAGTTGGATTTAGTTTATGTATTAGATTCTTGGGTTACATGCGAATAGCGCAAGACCCCTGATACAATACATCGTATCATAATCATTTGCTATACAAAACAGTATTTCAAAACCACTTAACATGTAAAAAGGTTATAATAAACAATTAAAAAACATCAAATCCGTACAATCCCTTGATCATGTTAAATGGATTTTATCTCCGGATGGAGTCATCGTATGTACAGGGAGACTATATTTTGATATTTTAATACAAGTCATCAAACACATCAAGAAAAATAAAACTACTTTAGGACCGTATATTCGGGATGAAGAGAGGAACAAGAGCTGGAAGGTCAGCAGATTTAGCTCAATGATACTTACCAGCCAGACTGTGAGCTACTAGTTCTGGGTCTGCTCCGTCAAAAAGTTTTGGAATAATCCATTTTTCGTTCTTTATCAGAAAATCTTCTATTTCTTCTACGGAGGGTCTGTTTTCTGCAAAGTATTTTTTTAGTAAGGTAAGTCTTTATTGTGAAAAAATTCAAATTGCTCTTATGCTGCAATAAAAAGAACAAACAATAATTTAAAAAAATTGTCAGGATATTTCTTTAAAATCAACTAATCGAGACAAGCAACCGTCGTGACAGTCATGTAAACAGAGATGAAATTCTGAATCCTTCCTCAAACGACTATTGTTTAATATAACAGAGGTTTGCCATATCGACAAATATGTCAGCACTTTAACACAGCATTATGAAATAAAATGAAATGTAAGATATTTGTATCCAATTTTGCAACATAAGTTATCTTCTGTACGCCATTATAAGACCGACATGGATTTGTAGGAGCTATGTTTCGCTATCACTACACCGTTTGTTTTCAATCAATAAAGTCTTGGAATTCAGACGCGTAATAATTTCAATATATCAGCCACGCTCTACTGGCTGGTAATGGAGTAGTCAAAGTTTCATTGATTTTCTCTAGAATATACACTGGTTTTCATCATATGCACTTTCCTCCAAGGGCTGTTTGTGAGAGTATGACGAATTTGAATAGTAATTAAAATTGTATATCGTCAAAAAACAATCTCACAAACATATTTTGTTTAGATCGAGAATATTGTAATAAAATCTTTAAAAGTAAAATTTATACATATATCATATATAGTTCAATACTGCAAAGCGAAACAAAATTACAATTACTGCTTACAGGTAATTTAGTTGTGTAAAAACTTCATACATTTCTCAGATTTATAAAATTACTTTTAACATAATGTAAAAATGAACCATCGTCCGCACGCAATTATAACATATCAACTCAGAGTCGATAGTGTTTTTCTGTTTTTCTGTTTAAAGAATAGAGTTATATGTATCATCAAAATAAAGACATAAACTATCCTATACTATTTTTCTATTCAAAATTATATGACATAATTCGTGACCTTAACTACATCGCCGGTGTGTGAAAATCACAAATTTTGATTCATCTTATCATACAATACTCAGGAAACCGAAACTAACATTTATTTACGCTGATATCTATTTCTGCGATATATTTTTTTTCATTCCACATATTAACATGAACATAGACGGAAAACTAAAGCGGATTGTTTTTTCTAGTTCAGCGAGAATTTTAGCACATGAAAACAATGACATCATTGATTGTAACAAGCAATGCCGACGCAAATATTTCCATTCCGCGAATAGTCCTAGTTGTGAAAACACGTCGATGTCCACTTTTACTGAATCATATAATGTATACGTAACACTGCATGCTTACTAATGCTGATATTAGTAGTGTGGTAAAGAAAATAAAACAAATTCTTATGTTTACAACGTCTCAAACCTGCTATACAGTGGCAGTCATGTTATCATGTACTTACTTGCGTTGCATAAAAGAGGGTTTTCGTCGAAGCCCTCTGGGCAGTCCCGGACGTGGTTACAGATATACTCCAGGGGTATACATGCTCCCGCCGTTTTGCATAAAAACGGCTTGTCAGGGGGACAACTGTTTGCTACAAAATAATAAAAAGACAACTCAAATGAACAAGTAATGAAAAATTCTTTGAAGGTATTGCATGTAGTTCTGTATGGAGTGAGACTTTAATCAATGAGTTACGTATAGTCTAATTGTTCTGCTCGGCTCCTTTTTAAAACACAATGAGATATGCTTTAAAATATTTTGTTAAGTAGATAGGACACTGTGTGTTATAGATAAAATGCGTTAGAGCGTACGTGACAATACTATCTTGATTCAGCACCATTCGATCGATATGTCTCGTATCAATGATGAACATATACCTGTCCAAATGCGGTATTGTTTTGGATTTGAACTCACTTGAGAAATTGCTACAATCTATATCTAAATATATATCGAAACCCTGATGTGTGAGTATGACATTACATTCTGATATATGAGACGGAAGTAGTTAAATAATGTTCTACTTAGGGATAGTACGATGTTTTCAGTGGCTATACTGGCGATTAGAACATGAAATATGGTTTGAACTCGAGACCGCCAGGTCGATAGTTTAAACCATATTTCATGTTCTAATCGCAAGTATAGACACGAAAAACAACGTACTATACCCATTCCATCACACCTTAACAAATATACTGCGCTAATGTTGTAATTCCTGTGCATTGTAATTTCTTGCTACACGTTCGTAGTAAAGATCTCTGTGCACTGTGCTGGCGACGTGCCATTCTGAAGCGGACTAATGTGAAATGTTTCATTTGATTTCGGATCTAATTAGATGCCTACACACAAATGGAACGATTTTTCAGTAATAAATGGAGGTAAGAACAAGAAATGTTTACTTTTGATTTGTTCATTTATTCAGCAAATACATTTCATCGTCCCTATCAGTAGGAGTTTGCTAAGAGCGAGCTTGACGCCATTTTGTTTTGTTTAGAAACGGGACGTGGCTTAAGTGCGATTGGAGGATCTTAACACGATTGATCATTATTCTATCGTAGATTAAAACATGGTCTGTATCCAATTAAAACATGCGTTGCAAACGAACTGCGTTAGAATTCCTTGTAAGAAAGGGCGTTTCTAGATACAATATGTACTTAAAAATAAGAAGATATATATCAAGTGGTCATGACGAACTTGGTTGGTTCACTTATTTGTAACCGTCGATATAAATATATATATACATACCGGGAAATATATATACCGCCTTTTTTGTTCTACGTGATAAGGGCGAATTCATCATTACAGAGACTATAATTAAACAACATAATATACGTATTAATTAAATGTGAAATGCAAAATTAACGCCCGGCAAAAAGGCCAATAGTTTGATTGGGCGAAAACTTCCCGGTATACAGTACTGTCTCGTTATTTATAACATAGTCCAACATGTCTCTTCTGTGTTGCTTGTGGTTGGAATGTTTTATTTCGACTAAGCTACAAAGAGGTGGATGCGTAAACAATTGAACTGTGAGCAATTAGATTCCACTGAACCCCACCGTTCACGACTGAAATATATCTGTTCTTTGCTCTGTGGTGCCAACCGTCTTATTGTTAACGTCCTGGTGCACAAGCTGACGTCAGCAAACAACAACGTGTATACAATGTTAAAATGTTTTATAAAGACGCAAACCTATCGGGAGCAGCACTGAATTAAGACAAATTTAGAATTTAACCCAAAACACACACACAATGTAGGAATGAGGATCCCCTTCACTTACTATTAGAATATTCATGAGAGGCTGGCATAGTACGTAATACTTGTGGAATACATAACAGTGTGATATAGATACGAGTAATTCATTACCAACTCTTAGCGACGAACCAAAACGCGGCAGTCTCTATTTATACTAAAAGTAAGTTGGTCTCATTAAAATACTAACGTTCATTAAGATAATCCACGGTGCACAAATCGAAGCCGATACGGGTTTCAAGGGCTTGCACAAAACAGTATGATATTAGTGATAGGTAGCGACTGGTGAAGAATAGATTTTCAGTACAAGGTGTTGAGTAATGCACGTTGATGACCGCTTTTGGCAAGTTTATGTTCGCCATCACGTTCTCCTTGCCAAACTATATTGTTTCATTTATCTCATTCGTGTGCTTTTTCGTTGTCATTACCCCAATTCTCATTTTTTGGACACCCCAATACTTGAATCGTCCGTGAAATAGGAGACGCTTATCCCTGCAGAGCAAACAGTTGAGTTCATTTCCTTCGTACTCTGTACATGGTATAATGCCGTAGTTTTATCGACTTGGAGATACGGCTTTGTGCCATTTCAGTAATCACTTGTTTTTAGGTATTATTTTGAGATTAGTCTATTGTATATGCATTTGGTATTTAACGTTATTCTTCCTTTATATTTCATGCTAGACCTCATCGTCTCAGTCTACGCATACCATTTTCGCACTAACAATAAGTCTATGCATTTGATTGACAAATGCACCATGTATCTGGTGTTACATCACATCTTTAGTTTATGTCCATATCTGTGAGATCAATGCCCTCAAAATAGAATATAAAGATGTGTACTTAATACATCGCTTCATATGTTTCCATGGGAGTTGTCGTAACTCGTAAACAAAGCGTAGACGTACAACAAAGGAAACATGGTAGACATCATTCATGTAAACAAATCGACATCAAATCAAACTCCAAGACAAGGAGCTCATATCAGTCAAAGAAACTTTCTGCCTGGCAAACCTTCAAAAGCTTAATTGGCCTGTGTTCTGGTGTCCGTACATACACTACTGTCTTTGGAAATGAGGCGAGGTAGTACGTCCTTGGCGTCTACATCAGAAATAATTTTCATGTAGGCGCCATAGCCAATTCTGTGTACACCGAGGCACGTGAACCAATGCAAACTAGGTATAATGTTCTGCTATCTCATAAAGAATAAAAAACACCTAATTCCTCATGGGATGAACTGCATAAATAGGATGTCCCTTGTCGTAAATAGCTCTGTATTTAACTTGTCGCCAAAGGCAAATAGTGTTACAAAACTTTCAGTGAGAATTTGACAGTCATTAGACGCGCTGCCCTTACCACTAAAACTACTGCATCTCAGCAGAAATCAACGGGGGAAATGTTCTTGTAGTGTTATATCTCAATCGACCCTTTTGGATTGTCTCATTAGTATCGGCTACCTGGGACAAAGAGGAGGGAAAGGCCGTCTTATAGATTAACCACTTTAATGATGCACGCGAGGATGAAAATGTAGGAAAAGAAAGCAGGGGGGAAATCAGTCACCTTAACAATTTATGTTTATGTATCCAAACGTCCCCGAACATTACACTAGAAAAGGATAAAAGTGTGATATAGTTTTAAAATCGCTCACGTCCAGAACGAGGTGTAACCCAAATACAGGACTTGCTGGAAATAGAATGTCACCTAGTCAATGTTATCAGCGCATGCGTTGTTTGAACTTGAACTAGGAAATCCAGAATCATTTCTTCCATAGAAGAGGACATTCAGGAACTCCTTGTTTTACTTGTCCTAACATTGTGTTACTGTCTCGAATTCTGCAGTCTATATGTAGTATTCATCTTGTCCTAACATTGTGTCACTGTCTCGAATTCTGCAGCCTAATTGAAGTATCCATATTGTCTTAACATTGTGTTACTGTCTCGAATTCTGCAGTCTATATGTAGTATTCATCTTGTCCTAACATTGTCCTAAGATTATATACACGTTGCTACCTGCTCTTTTTTAAAAAGGGAACGAGTACTAAATAATACAGAGTCCTACACAATAATACACTAAATCAACTATAACTAATATAGCAATAATATACACGTTGGGAAATACAATATAGGGGACTGTAATTATCCAAAAATTGGCATGCTGTGTTTTCCTGCTATGACGCAATATTTTATAGTCAAATAAATATTGCGGGGCGATTGATTGGCCAGTTTGAATAAAGATATATAAATAAATGAGAGATAGATAATGTCTAAGGTGGAATGTTGATATAAATAGAAGTTTTCATTTCAGATAAACTTTGAAATGAATTTGCTGCCAGATGTTCCGCTGTGTCTACTTGAATCAGTCAAATTCTCTGTATTTTATTATTAAGTGATGTAGTATATATAAACATTGTGTGTATGCAAAGTACATACAGTGTAAAAAACATTATCACGTGATCACATTCTGTGAAGCAACTCCTTCAATAAATCCATTTCTGCACAGATTAATCAGTGTAATTTAAATAATGCCGAGTTTGATATAGGTTTTTCCAGTTAGGTTGGTTGCTGTCCTTGTGATTTTTAACAGTGCATTATTACAATACAATAGTGAAATCTAGCTAAATATTGACAGTAAATTTGTGTGTCTATATATATGTCTCCAATTCCAAACCCCCATTTTCCTATTGCCCATAACATCATACAGTTTCCTGTTAAAGGAGTGTAGATAAATAATCTTTGTTTGATTTAAAACACATGAGCTATATTCATCATTATTTTGCACGCCCTATATTTTTGTGAATCAATGCACCATCATGCTATAACTAGTTCTTATATTCAAGTGTTTCACAAAGGAACAAAAATAGACGATAAAATGTTGATGCAAATAAAAACACGTTTTCAGAGGTGGTTGCTAGGTTAGTGCTGTAGTTACTTGTGCCATATTGATCGCTTACTTGTGTTGCAGTGCAATTGCACTCAAAGATCAAGCCAGAACGGCCATTTAAAGGACTAGTTATGTAAAGAATAATGCTTGCAATATATTTGATAGAAAACAATATCGTTCGCTCTCCATACCGGGATCATCAAATATGATAATTTTGTACGAGTCCGCATTTTGAATTTGATTTAAACATATCTATTGCCCCAATTTTGAGCAGAGTATTAGGCACACGTTATATCAACTTATCAACGCATTTCCCTCTAATACAATACATATTGATATTTACATGATAGCATTTAACAAGGCATACATGCTATATTTCACAATGATTATATTTTACTTAAAACCTGTTGCTGGATTTGATGAAAAGTTGCATGTGTCTGAATACTTCTGTATTGGTATCTACGGACAGATTTACATTTCCAAATAAAAATAAACCTTAATTTACTGAATATAAATTCAACGAGTTTATGTTTTGAAATAGCATAATTCGTGCTGTATTAAAAAGTTTACATTCTAAGAAAAATTGACCTACATCCTCGCAGGAATGTCCACAAGCGAATGATAGATTATCAACAATCTTAATCCGGAACAAATCATTTTTCAAAGAGCTGTACTGATGCCTGAGTTTCGTATGTAATATATTTGAACTGTGTTCGACAAAATTATAATAAGGTGGTGGAGACGAATTTGCATCACTAGATATAATAGATTTAAAAGAACTTAAATATGTTAATGTTCTTATTGTATTGTCTAACGAATTCAAAAAGACGTAAACTCGATGGAAGAGAAGAAGAGTTGCTTTAGGAAAGTCTGAAAGGAGGAATATTGTAATCATATTGGTTCCGTAAATTGTACCGATTGTTGTTACCCACTGTGTTTGGCAAAATGGCCAAAAAATAGCGGGGGGCGGGGGTAAATTATTTTTCATTTTATATAAAATATTCAATTTTTGCCTTTTTCTCCTCTCTGATAATGTTTCTAAACCCGTTTCAAAATATAATGAATCATTACTTGTTTAAGAAGGCATTTTGAAGGCGAGAGGTTTTTGAGGAGAAAGTGTTTTGTCAAACTAGATCATTGAATATCCGTAGAAGGTTATATGTATTGATGATTATAAAAAACGAAATACGAAAACCTACTAAGTGATAAAAAAGGAAAAGGAAAAGGGAATGAAAATTAAAATACGAAAAACCATTCGATCTTGAAATACTTAAAACTTGTGTCTTAAACAAGGAAAAACCAAGCGATCTGAATATTCATTATACTGACAATTATTCAAATGTGAAAATATTAATAAGTCTTTATATAGAAATCCGTAAAAGTAAAACGTTTAACGCTAGTCGTACTGTACGTACACTGATATGCTCTGTAAATACTGAAGTCTGCTAAGTCGTGTACACCACCACGTGAGGATAATAATAGGTATAAAACAAGGATGGTTTAATACAGTTACCACTGTGTACATCTAAATACTTCAACTTCATACCCGCTTCTTTACACAATAGTTACTGTAACTTTGATGAGACTGTTTCAAAATTTGATTATGTAGTTTTCATATAAACAAAATTTTGACTTCATACAATACGTTTTGTCATGACGTTTTAGAATTGTTTTTCCTTATTTATACATACTCTAGGTTTCAGTAGTATATTATATATTCAAAATGTTCTTATTGACATAAACTCACTTCTGTTAATTAGGAGCAACGAAGTTACTGGGTATGCTACCGTGCATAATTCAGTAATAAGTTTTGTAATATGACAAAAATATTTCTGTAGAGTTCCTCTGGTTGATATGATATTTTGAAAATTAAATATATATTAATATGTTTTAATATAAAATGAGAGCCAGATCCATTCAAATATATATCAAAGTATTCCTTTCTACTCAAATGCCACTTTTGTATTTGTCAATCGCATCGACTGATATTCAAAAATGGCACATTTTTGTTTTTATCACAACACAAGATAATAAATTTGGATTAAATATATACCATATAAATTGAACATTTTAAACAGTGCACGGTTAGGAAGAATTTCAACAACGTTTGGGTATAAACAACTCCTGGATGTGCGTGTCGCTCGTCACCTCTGCGAGCTCGCTAGGTTGTGAAGCTATCCTTACAACTGTGCGAAAGTAGAGCGAACGTTGTCATGGATTCCCCAAGATGCCACCCTGCCTCAGAGAACCTCTACATCTTTACACAATAGTCAACTTAAGAACTCTCTTGGGGTTTCCTGAAAGGTTGAAATGACAAACGATCTGTGTAGAATGAAGAGCAGGGTTGATTGTATCTGCAATTTGTGTATCTGGTGATTAATCATGGGTCGACGTCAGCAAAGCCAGGATCAGATGATTCTATACTCCCAAGAGAATTCGCTCCATTTTCACCTTCACGATCAAAGTTGTCCTTTCTTAAAAAATACGTTTCCAGTCAAATAACAAAGTCGGATAATGTTTATAGGAATGCATGTTTACCATAAGCTGATAACGAATAGAGCACTGTTTGTTTACCATAAATGTGTTGCTTTGTGATGTTGCAATTAGCTAGTGAAGCAAGGTGAAATCAATTTGACATATATTGGGATTCTTATGAGCTGGTAATATACGATGGTGTGATGTTGTGACATAACCCACAACCTGCCATCACCATACCCGTTAGATCTAACCAATTAACTGATTGGTAATCATTAGGGCCAACTGATTTACGCAGAAAACCTTGACACATTCGAAGTGAAATAATTTACAATTCTGCAATGGGGTGTCTATGAATACATTATATGGTATAGTAATGCTCCATCCGTTGTTTCCGTTCCTATCTCGTTCATATCGCTAGACGCTGTTCATGTTAATTTTCTTACAGTTGATTGTAACAAAGGAAAAAAGAAAACTATTGTGATTTGAAATTTGTTATGTAGTACCAAGTAGAACTACTAATACAATATACACGTATTTATTTCTCCACAATAGTCTAATTAATTTAAATCTATATTATGTATTTGTATGATTATTCTAGTTTCCTTATGAATCGAGTTGAGCCATGTATGCGGACAATAACAAACCAGTGGCAATAAAGTCGATCTTATTCCTCAATATTTGTTTTTAAATCTTAGCACAGTCACTTCCTATACCACATTCAATACTAGTCATTTAAAAAATCTAAAATGCCATTATTTTCAAATTTTATTGGGTACACATCACCTTGTCATATTGCTGGTCACACGACGCAGCGAAGATTTTTCAATTAACAAAATACACACAATTAAATTAAACCATGTTATAATGATATTGTTAATAAAAACAATCCAATGTGTTCTCAGCAATACAGACGACCCTACATACACCTATATCGTATCGCACGTATGTGTCTTGTTCATCTTGTTACTGTTGAACAGTTGTCACGTTAAGTACGCTGAAGGTATTTCTATGAAAAAACCCTTCTAAAAACATGATGTTAAAAAGTTTTGCATGAAACAATCTAATACGTGCCAGTTCTTTAAAAGATTCCGGCTTAATTGCATGTCAATGCAATTTATTGTTTACTTCACTTAAAAATTGGTATAAGTTTTCTACAGCGATAAAATAAATGTCCCTTTTGTTTTGATTTTAGCAATGTAAACGAAGACATAAACATTCTTGGCTTTCTCGTAGCTTGAATCATATACCTTTCCTATGTATATCTCTTTTACCAAATTTGGCTTAGTTATACAAACACCTAGCAAGATTTTACAAACATTAAGATGGAGAGTTTCGATGTCATTAGCTTTGCGTAAACACTAAAGTTCTGACGATATATAACTAGCATCGCCGACATGTTTATCAAACACAGGGTATTGTGCTCAATGTAAAGGTTATAGGTTTCTTACATATTGTGTTTTTTTCATTAATACCCCGCCTCCCCCCCCC
>NW_018408627.1:82921-195516 GCF_002113885.1 Mizuhopecten yessoensis | reverse complement strand
CCCCCCCCCCCTATCGAATTTGCTTACATATTGTATTTACCGTTATGATTGTATAAAAGACCAAGAAATTTTGTCTCAATTGGACACCGTTACACCAATTTTCGATTTCTATCAATCTACCAACGCTCCAGAATTAAGAATAGATTAGAGGAGTCGAAAGCTTCAAAGTAATAAATAGATCTTACTCATTCATAACAAAAAATAGCCTTTCGCAGGCCTTCTTAATTTCAGCTATAAAAAAAACCGGTGTAAAAAATACATTCATGTAAGAAGAAATAAATTTACAATTTTGAAATCAATTCACGAACAGTTATCTTCTTTGAAAGGCAAATCTGTCTCATATATTGTTGTTTCCTAGTTTTAATTTAGTTATAAGAAGTTTTGCATCTCGATACGAACGTGTGTGTTTATTTGTTAATATATCAGATGTATTTTGCTCTTATAAATGACTGTGAGTACTGATGAGTCTTTGACCAAAGCAATTATTGAACTTGAACTTGATAAACCACTACTCAATATCGTTTACCTATGTGTGATAACTGTTTCCAACACATTTGTATGCAGCGATCTTACCAGTGATGGTATTTCACCTGCTCATCTCACTGATCAGCTTATAACTCCCTCATTGGTCTGTTAACAGAGTCGTACCCTGTATAACACATACTCTACACAATAACAATAAAGACGTTTACTTATTACATCTAATGTTGATAGAATCAGGACACGTAGTTATGTTCTCCATCAAATCGCACCTGTTGAAAAAGAGGTAGGCAGTTTCTTCACTAACTATAATACGAATGTAATTCCCTTGTAGTTATTTGGATGAACTGCATCGCCTTCTTTTACTACCAATGGACCACAATAATGGTAAAAACCAAGTCTGATAATATCATTATAAAGTACATTGATACAAGTTGCAATGAATTATTTAATATGAATGAATTATTCATAGGATGTATTGTCAATTCCACTGGCCTTATTCGATTTAAGATGACGAATTGCTTTCTCTATTTTACTAGATATCTACAATATCTGCGGCAGGTTCTTCGAAAAGATGAGCGTTTTCATGAAATTTGTCGGAAGTAAGTTAAACCATTGATGTTGTGTGCAGGGTTTTGCAATCTGCCACAGAAAACCGGGCTATCCTATAGGTCTCTAAGTTATCCAAGATTACCGAAATACCGTTGGTCACCAGGCGTCTCTAGGTCATTACGTCACAAGGTAGCCACGACTAATAGAGGGGCGACATGGAATCTGACGCAGACACAATGCATAGCGAAGTACTAGTAATTATATTATCATAATTCCAAATTTGTATAGAAATCATGTTTCTGAAGCACACGGAATATAACAGGAATGTAACCACACCATATCTGCTGTACACATTTTTAGCCCGCAACAGGTTTGATATATCTAGAATTACAATTTCTCCATAGAATTACTTGCTTAAAGATAGTGTGTGATGTAAAGGTGGGGATGTGATTACCTGGAAAATCTTACCTGCTTCTGAAGGACCTCGTTTCTCTAGTATGAATGGTTTCCTGAGTTGCCTTAGCCTTGAAAAGTCGATTTTCATACCATATACGCATGCGCACGATAGAACGAACAGAAGTACAGCTATCTCCTGCCGTCCAACCCCTCGCATCTGGAACAATAAAACATGATATTGTATTAAAAGTGTAACTGTATTAGAAATAAAACCGAATATGTGTAATATGATGACGAGCATTTCAGGAGAAAGATGTACATTATATATATAGACTAGATAGTATGACCGTGTATGTTGTTCAAAGAAAGGACAGTAACTACAGAACGACGACGTACAGAGACATGACATTAACTACAGAACGACGGCGTACAGATACATGACATTAACTACAGAACGACGGCGTACAGAGACATGACAGTAATTACAGAACGACGGCGTACAGAGACAGGACAGAAACTACAGAACGACGCGTACAGAGACATGACAGTAACTAGAGAACGATAGCGTACAGAGACAGGACAAAAACTACAGAACGACGGCGTACAGAGACATGACAGGAACTACAGAACGACGCGTACAGAGACGGGCCAGTAACTACAGAACGATGGCGTACAGAGACGGGACAGTAACTCCAGAACGACGGCGTACAGAGACAGGACAGTAACTACATAATGACGGGGTACAGAGACATGACAGTAACTACAGAACGACGGCGTACAGATACATGACATTAACTACAGAACGACGGCGTACAGAGACTGGACAGTAACTACAGAACGACGGCGTACAGAGACATGACAGTAAATAAAGAACGACGCGTACAGAGACGGGACAGTAACTACAGAGAGACAGGACAGTAACTACAGAACGACGCGGACAGAGACATGACAGTAACTAGAGAACGATAGCGTACAGAGACAGGACAAAAACTACAGAACGACGGCGTACAGAGACAGGACTGTAACTACAGAACGACGGCGTACAGAGACAGGACAAAAACTACAAAACGACGGCGTACAGACACAGGACAGTAATTACAGAACGACGGCGTACAGAGACAGGACAAAAACTACAAAACGACGGCGTACAGACACAGGACAGTAACTACAGAACGACGGCGTACAGACACAGGACAGTAACTCCAGAACGACGGCGTACAGAGACAGGACAGTAACTACATAATGACGGGGTACAGAGACATGACAGTAACTACAGAACGACGCGGACAGAGACATGACAGTAACTAGAGAACGATAGCGTACAGAGACAGGACAAAAACTACAGAACGACGCGTACAGAGACATGCCAGTAACTACAGAACGACGCGTACAGAGAAGGGACAGTAACTACAGAACGACGACGTACAGGGACGGGACAGTAACTACAGAACGATGGCGTACAGAGACAGGAAAAAAACTACAGAACGACGGCGTACAGAGACATGACAGTAATTACAGAACGACGGCGGACAGAGACAGGACAAAAACTACAGAACGACGACGTACAGAGACAGGACAGTAACTACATAACGACGGCGTACAGAGACAGGACAGTAACTACAAAACGACGGCGTACAGAGACGGGACAGTAACTACAGAAATATAGACTAGATAGTATGACCGTGTATGTTGTTCAAAGAAAGGACAGTAACTACAGAACGACGACGTACAGAGACGGGACAGTAACTACAGAAATATAGACTAGATAGTATGACCGTGTATGTTGTTCAAAGAAAGGACAGTAACTACAGAACGACGACGTACAGAGACATGACAGTAACTACAGAACGATGGCGTACAGAGACAGGACAAAAACTACAGAACGACGACGTACAGAGACAGGACAAAAACTACAGAACGACGACGTACAGAGACAGGAGAGTAACTACAGAACGACGCGTACAGAGACATGCCAGTAACTACAGAACGACGCGTACAGAGACAGGACAGTAACTACAGAACGTCGGCGGACAGATACATGACATTAAATACAGAACGACGGCGTACAGAGACAGGACAGTAACTACATAATGACGGGGTACAGAGACATGACAGTAACTACAGAACGACGACGTACAGAGACAGGACAGTAACTACATAACGACGGCGTACAGAGACAGGACAGTAACTACATAATGACGGGGTACAGAGACATGACAGTAACTACAGAACGACGACGTACAGAGACATGACATTAACCACAGAACGACGGCGTACAGATACATGACATTAACTAAAGAACGACGGCGTACAGAGACGGGACAGTAACTACATAATGACGGTGTACAGAGACATGACAGTAACTACAGAACGACGCGTACAGAGACGGGACAGTAACTACAGAACGATGGCGTACAGAGACAGGACAAAAACTACAGAACGACGGCGTACAGAGACATGACAGTAACTACAGAACGACGACGTACAGAGACAGGACAGTAACTACAGAACGACGCGTACAGAGCCAGGACAGTAACTACAGAACGACGCGTACAGAGCCAGGACAGTAACTACAGAACGACGCGTACAGAGACAGGACAGTAACTACAGAACGATGGCGTACAGAGACGGGACAGTAACTACAGAACGACGGCGTACAGACACAGGACAGTAACTACAGAACGACGGCGCACAGAGACAGGACAGTAACTACAGAACGATGGCGGACAGAGACGGGACAGTAACTACAGAACGACGGCGCACAGAGACAGGACAGTAACTACAGAACGATGGCGGACAGAGACGGGACAGTAACTACAGAACGACGACGTACAGAGACATAACAGTAACTACAGAACGACGGCGTAGAGAGACCAATGTTAAATTACATTAGGACGTTGCTCTCTATTCGTACATCTTCTCAGTCGGTAGATATCCTATACTAACTGTAAGTTATTGAAATTCAAGCCTGACGGATTTATAGATATGAAATTCATATTTTTAAAAGGTAATGTGAATAAAGTATGTACACGGGAGAACAATTAAACACATTTAATGTGCCGAATTTGTAATTCAGATATTCTTATGACTGACACTTCACGGATTGTTATTTCTGCTGATTCTTGTAACGTAAGCTTAGCCAGGTCGTGTCCCTCGCGTGCTGTAATTAAGGTAGTGACAGCAGGTCACCAGTGATGCACGTCACTGTGCGCGTGCGTGTTGAGCTAGCCATACACTGTTTGTCACGAAGGCTTGAATTTCTAATTTCAATATTGTTTGAGTAAATCGTTATTATTGTAATAAAAAAGTACATTTCCCGCGCGCACCTACCCTTGGCCCGGCGTCAACGTCACTGTCCATTGGCGCAAGTGTTAATGACAACCTGATACACCAGAACAGCGGCAAAACACCAGATTGATTTTAAAATGTAATAAACACGTGGTTTGATGACGCAATTTACTGTCGATGAGTTTGATAAGTTTTTACTCGGCTTTTATGTTATCGCTATGTAGGCTAAAGTGTAAATCACACATGCTTTATTAATTAAAAAACTTGGAAATAAACAAATTCAATTAAGATAAAATCCACAATTTCATTAACAATTCACACACTTTTCCTTATAGCCGATGGCTGATCGACTCACGGGTGTCGAGTGTAACACGAACAACTATTAACGCGCCTGATGAAACGTTTTCGATCACATGATGCTCCTGACAGGAAACAGATACAGTCAGAGCTGTGTGATAACTCGCCGGCTTCCGCTCCGTATTAAATGATTTTCAATAAATATGTACAAATAAAGAGGTACTTCATACAGTCGTCACACGATATATTACCTGCGTGCGCACACTTTCACACGTACATTACTTCCTTGTTTGATAGCTATGCCAACTCTAGAATTGTTCTGATTTTGAAGTTTTCATATATTGATGTATTATTTATAAAATATAATGTAATGTTTCCTGTTCCTCATGTTATATTTTCTTTCCTCATTTTATCATTAACAATAAGTAGCAGTTATGAAGTAAAATAAGTTATATGTTAAAGGTAATAGGCGAACATTGTGTCCATCGCATGTCACATTGTGGTATATCCTGGATTGGGAATATTTCCCCTTTAACTATTCGTATTTCATCTGCTATTTCTTTTAATCATATCACTGATGTCGTATACGATCATATGGAGTAAACCTTTTATTGGGCACAAAGTAAGACTTGTATGTGATGAGATGTTCGTCGATGGTGTATTGTACACGGGCGAGACGAGTTCTCAAAGGATGGAATCACGTGTTCAGCCTGCTGCACCCATGAATGTAGAGGAAAGCAGGCCGAAGAGATCGCGCCAGCCGTCAACTCCCAACGGAACAGGAGCATCAACTTCCGGTTGTCCACCGTCACGTCAGGCTAGATACGTAATTTCTTAATATTTTTCAAGATTCAGATATTGTTTTTCTAAGTGAATGTTGGTTAAATAATTTGGATAATGTCAATGTTAAAGGTTTCGATTATTTTCCACCTTTCAAGAGAAGTAAATGTAAAGGGGGTGGCATGATATGTTTATTTAAATCATGGCTGACAGAGCATATAACGCTTAAAGAGGTAGTATCTGATAGTATTTTGTGGATAAAGCTAGATGGCAAGCCCTTTTTTGACAATATCGATACATATCTCTGTTTTGTATATCTTCCACCAGAAAGGGCAACATTCTATGACAGTTATGATGTCAATATGTTTGATGTATTGGAAATTGGAATTGCCAAATTCAGCTGTATGGGTCATGTATTTATCACGGGTGATCTCAACAGTAGAACTGGTAGAGAGCCTGACTTTATTCCATTTGATGTTCTACATGATAGTTTACATCAGGTTATAGATAATGTGATACCCTATGAAGATGAAGTTGATGAAAGTGTTCGTAATTCTGAAGATGTTTTTGTTAACCAATTTGGGCGTCGTCTTTTGCAAATGTGTAAGACTACTGGTTTTCGAATATTAAATGGTCGGACGACTGGTGATATCGAAGGTAAATTTACGTTTTATAATGCCTTAGGTACAAGTACAATTGATTATGTACTGGCTCATAGCCATCATTTGGACCAGGTTCAATATTGTAATGTTGGGGATTTTAATGAATATTCTGACCACGCGCCATTGTTTTCCACCTTAAAAGCAGACACTCATATTTGTAATTGTTGTGACTTCAGTAATACGTTTAGTACTACTAAGTCTGTGTCCTGGACAGAAGAAGCAAGAGTGAATACTGCTGATTCTATGAATGCAAATAGGGCATTAATTGCAAATTCGTTGACTATCTTAGAGAATACTATGGACAGTATTGACAAATGTTTGGAAGTACTGGTTAACAACGTTCACTTTACTTTTGACAAGTCTTGCTGTTTCGAGAAACGTATACGTACTTGTAATTGTTCTTGTCATCAGAAGTCTAGACGTAAGGTCAAGGAACCTGGCAAACCATGGTTTGATAACGAATGTAAACGTTTACGTAGAATATATAGAAACGCTTTAAGATCTTTTAATATATGTAGAACTGTTAGCAATAGAGAAAACTTAGTTCGTGAAAAGAAGAAATACAAGACCTACGAGGCGAGGGTGAAGAGATCTTATCTTCGGAATGAAGGCGATATGTTAGACATTTTGAGAAAAAATTATCCAAAAGTTTTTTTATAGTAATTTTTCTAGACGTAAGACTTGTGATTCCGGAAATCTGGTTTTAAATGATTTTTACCAATATTTTAAAGATATTGCCAACAATTCAGTTGACTTTTCTCCCGAGAATGTTGAGCAAGTTGAAGTTGATAACGAATGTATTTACACTGAGCTTGATGACGATTTCAGTCTTGATGAAGTATTAGTTTCAATGAAAGGGTCATCCAAAGGTAAATCCGCCGGTATAGACAATGTCATTAATGAATATTTTATTGAGTATATTGATGTTTTTGCAACAATTTTCCAGAAATTGTTTAATACTATATTACAGGTAGGATACTTTCCTAAAGCTTGGTCAGAAGAAGTTGTTATACCTCTGCATAAAAAGGTAATAAAAATGACGTAAATAACTATAGGGGAATCACGTTAGTAAGTCATATGGCCAAGTTATTTACCTCACCCTTGAATAAACGAATGTTAAAGTGGAGCAAAAGCGAGAATGTAATAACAGATGCTCAGTTTGGTTTTAAGCCCGGGAGTGGTACCAGAGATGCAATTGTTGTACTTCCTACCTTGATTACTAAAACTTTACAGAGTAATAAAAGGCTTTATTGTATTTTCGTAGACTATAGAAAAGCGTTTGAGAGTGTATCACATCATAAATTGTGGTGTAAATTGTGGAAATCGGGTGTAATAGGACGGATGCTTAATGTTATCAAATCTATATACGAGAATGTCAAGTCATGTGAAAAGCTTCATGGTAAATTTTCTCCTATGTACGACTTACAGGTCGGATTATCACAAGGAGAATCTTTATCTCCAATAATATTTTCTTTATTTGTCAACGACATGGAATCCGAATTGATTAAGACAAATTGCCAAAGTTATCACTTGCAATTACTTAATTTGTTTTTAATTGTGTATGCCGATGATACGGTATTTTTTTCTGAGGATGTAGTTGAACTTCAAAATATGTTGGATATTTTAATCACTTATTCTCGACGTTGGAATTTATCTGTAAATGTAGACAAAACAAAAATAGTTGTTTTTAGGAAAAGTAAACGACTGTATCCAAACGAGCAGTGGATTTTTGATGGTAAAGCTATAGAAGTGGTAGATCAATTTTGCTATTTAGGTTTGGTTTTTAATTATAATGGTAAATTTACCATTGCATTGAACAAAATTGCTGTACAAGGAAGGAAAGCTTACTTTCTTCTTAATCGGAAAGCGAACAGATTTTTGTTGAATGAAAAGACCAAGTTATCTTTATTTGATACTTATATATCATGTATTGTAAATTATGGGTGTGAAGTATGGGGTTATAGTTCTGCACCGCAGATTGAAAATATACATTTATTATTTTTGAAAACCGTATTGGGTGTCAGGAAAGCAGTAAATAATGCCATGGTGTATTTTGAACTTGGTCGTTACCCTTTGCATATACAGCGTAGGATTGATATTGTAAAGTACTGGCTGCAAATATTTAAGACTATTAACTGTATTTTGAGGGCCTGTTACGATGAACTTTTAGAGCTTTATAGCAGGAAACAAAATTGTTAAGCAAATTGGGTTTATCATCTGAGACGTGATTTGTGTACGTTGGGTTTTGGAGACGTGTGGTTGGCACAATGTGTACCAAATGAGAAATCTTTTTTACCATTATATATACAACGCATAAAGGATACTTTTTTTCAGGAAATGAGAAACATATTCGAGACATCTTCAAAATGTTTGTTTTATAAACACATTGTTGACCGTTTTGATCTCCAATGATATTTTACAAAACCGCTATTTAGAAAAAATAAATGTATTCTTGCGAAATATAGATTCAAGCACATAACCTTAATATAGAGAGAGGTAGCTATAATGCAGTGCCTCGAAACCAGAGATTGTGTACTTTATGTGATCTTGGAGATGTCGATGATGAGTTTCATTTCATTCTTATGTGTCCTGTGTTTTTAGAATTAAGAGTATCGTATATCAAGCCATATTATCGTATTCGTCCTTCTGTGTTTAAATTAATAGAGCTACTGTCTAGCAAAAATTTTAAACTTATTAGAAATTTATTTAAGTACTTGATTCAGGCAACTGTTAAAAGAAGTCGTATTTTATGAAATACAAGCTGTATCAAATTCTTGCTATAAACGTTTTGTTACTGTATAATGCGATTGAGATCTATGTCTTTTATTTCACAATAAGTAATAATCTCATTTCATTATATAATATATAGTACTCGTTCTACTTTCATGTTGAGGTTGTATGAATGACTTTGAAGTTTTGTTATTTCCTAGAAATTTGGTTAGATTAAGTCTTTATTTGTATTATTTCCTAAACGACTAAATTATGCAACTAAATTATGCTTCATAAGACTCCGCTAAGTTACCTTAGGAAAACCTTAAAGTTTTCCCAAACTTATGCCAATTTCATAATTTGTGAATATTATGTATGGAATTGAATCTATTGCATATGTTCTCCGCCATTGTACAAGATGTTTGTAAAGTATTTATCTATATGTATATTTTGTACGCCTATATGCAATGTGCATTTGGTAATAAATTGAATTGATTAAGTACATCCCATCGTAAGTGTTGTGATAACGCGCTACATATAATATGTCTGTATCTCCTCGCGTCCATACCACCGTAAAGGCAACACAACGCTGTTTAATACCTATATATTGCAGTTTTAAGAAACTGTTACACTTCTTTATAGCGACCCTACTCGTTGTGCACGAATATAGTACATTTCTGAGTTTTTAGGTTATGACTTAAGGGAAATTATATGTCAAATCGAAACGAACCAGGCTATTTTTCATGTTTAATTAAATTGCATTGATTGGCTGAGTGTACTTTCATTTGACGAAAGGACATGATGCGTTGTTTGGCCATGAAGCCTGAGTTTCAGGGTCAGATCATAGTTCCAACCGATTATGTTAATATCTTAAAATATCTGTCGAAAACGCAGGGAACGAGGTATTTCCCAGCCAACAACGAAGATTTTCTTGAAAATTGATCAAAAACCTGTATGTAACCAGCCTCGTATAAATAAGAAAAACATTCTCGTACTAACGTTGTAACTCTCAGAGATACCTAGACAGGCTCAAGTTATTCAGTTTGAATTGAAAAAAAAAAATCTGAATTAAACTAGCATTGGAACTTGAGCAAAAATCTAAATTCGAGCATGAAAATCGCTTTACGATTACAAGTCCTTGTTATGATTAAAATTCACAATATTTGTTTTAATCACTTTCCTTTGGTAGAACATATATTACATCAATGTAAATTATTTCTGATTAGGTGCCCTCTGAAGATATTTTTCTCTTGGTATTTGGCAATTTGTAAGATACATTTTGTATTATTGTTTCCCTACATCTTCTTCCGGCATCATTCTCATTCGTGATATAGGGCCAACTGTTACTAAGACGTTGTCCCAGCTTCACCTTCCTACTCACTCATAGATTACGCATATTTGTTCGAAAATAATAAGTTTAAAAAGTAATTGGTATGATGTAAATTCAATAAGCGTGGATACACCGTTAACGAGAGCGCTAGATAATGTGTCATTTCGTAGCATTCAGTTTTTGTTACAG
This sequence comes from Mizuhopecten yessoensis, assembly GCF_002113885.1. NCBI lineage: Eukaryota > Metazoa > Mollusca > Bivalvia > Pectinida > Pectinidae > Mizuhopecten > Mizuhopecten yessoensis. The sequence continues at coordinate 184,833 of NW_018408627.1, read as the reverse complement.
GAGAATGATATGTTATAATTATTGTGAAATATTGTTTTCTGAAGACATCAGCCTTAATGCGCTACTTAAATGTACAAAGAAGACTAAGTAAATCAAGATCCAAATTACATATGTTAATTCCCATGTTTGATCGGGGTGTTAAGATATGCTTTATCGGGGGTTAAAATATAGGTTGATCATACATGTACCATCTCTTAGGGGCCTTGATGAACCTTAACAGTCAACCGACTGATATGCCTTCGGAATTACCCTAATCTGATTAATGAGATCGGCAGTCGAATCCAAATCTATTCTTATTTAACGTATTACAAGTAGAACCTCCGGCGTGACCTTCATAGAGAAACTATATTACGTAGGAGGTTGTTTAGTAGGATCTGTTATCAGCCAACGTTGGACTTTAGTAATGGGGCATACACTCCCGAACTTAATGCCTCCACATCCAAGTCGAATCGAGTCATATTCCGCAGAATGTTCCCTTACACATCAAAGAAACATTTACAGAACTAATGGCGAGAAGTGTGCATCGTCTCCAAATGACATATCTCCTTTTCTCAACGTTTGTGGGTCTGATACACGGTACCTGATGTCATTAAAACACAATTAATCTGTTTCCCAGACAATACACAATCCTTAATTAATTTCTATAGCTCAGGCACTCTAGTGTAAATGGAAGTGAAATGTCTCTATACCAGCAACTGCATTCGCGCAGTGATATCCGGCAACGATAGATTCGTCGTGATGCATTGGTAATTAAAGGTCCCATTAACTCAGCCAAAACAGAATTTAAACATGAATAGAAAATATAACAATGCCAATAACGAAAAGCAAACATTAAACTCTACATTCAGGATTTGGTATCGGTTTCAGCTGGGTGCACAGGTATAGGAGATGTCTAACGTTACAGATTTATAGGAATCTGATATTGGTGAAGGCCCTCTGTGATTAAACGGTTTTGATTTAAATACACATACAATTAAGTGTAATTGAAAAACAGACTACATGTTACTACTCGTGTCCACAGACTCCATCTTTGTCATACATAAATCAATAACCACGAACAGTTTTTATTGTAAAACAATAAAACGATAACAAACTAATAATAGAGAATTTAACACGCAATTTGCGTTATCTTTTCCTGCTAATAAATTATTAACAACATATACAGGCCGACGTCATTGAAGGGTTGAGCATCGAACGATCACAGTTGATTATCCACGCCCGAGGCTACACAGCACATCAGACTCATTTGACGTGGCACAGAACGAAATAAAAGCTTCATGTTTATATTCACCAGCATCTTGTGTTTGTTATAAAATATATGTTTTACATACATTAATACCAAAACACATTATCAGCATTATGAAACACGGCGCAATATATCATCTACACGTAATATATGCAATCTGGTAGATATACATTTTCAAAAACATCGACTAGAATAAATTATTGAATAGGCTTACCTAAACGTTCATACAATATGTGTGAAGGTAGTAATTGATTCTGTTTTTTCTCTGCCATGCATTACTTGTTTCGCTTTATCATATCACACTAGGTCACAACACGGCCGACTGTTTTGGAATGTTTATGTGAAATACTAAAGCACCAGTTAGCGAAGCAATTACATCAATCGGAACCAACGAACGATCTCGAAAGTAATATACTGAAACCTATCTCTTAATCTCTCGGCATCAACCTGTCAGTCTGTACATATGTACAAGTCTGTCTGTCCTCTCCTCGTCTGTATCTAACTTCCCTCCGCACAATTAGTGCGCTCTCTACCTGTGGTTCCATCCACCCACATCGATGTTTCCACTCTATACAGCTTCTACGAGCAAATATTATGGAAACCAGCAATGATACACGTTAAATGGTTTGCTTAAATCTCTCTTTGTGTTTGATCAAAAGCTACAGGGTTATGCTAGCGCTTCTGACTGTCAACAGTACAGAGTGTGGCCGATGTTTGTCTTTCCCCCCGTTGTTTATTTAGTAATGTAACTCCAGCCTCATCACTCCGCGAACCCAGGCCGTATCACAACAATTAATTTCTGGGATTCACAGAGGGTTTTGGTTCCATCTCTAAAGGTTACAAACCGTACCAGGGCAATGACCCAGTAACACTGACCTTTATCTTTACATATATCGCGAGTGTATGTGTCAGTTAGACCTTACACAGCTACACAACAGCATAGTATTAAAACGGTAGAAATAGTTTGGTGCGATTCATTTAGAGACCTAATGTTTGCTAGTTTCCAAAATGCCAGTTCCGTTTTTTGGTACTTTCCGCGTTAAAACAATCATTTCCAAACTGTTTTCAATTTATTCGCATAAAGAAATTGATTTGGTTTGGTTTGGCTTTATACGGTTTAACGTCTTATTTACAGCTAAGGTCATTCAGGGACTTGCTTCCACGTGTTGATTGTGCATGCATGTTGTATGTGTGCAGGAGGCATGGTATGTTGGGGTATTTGCCACCTTGTGATAGCGCGGATGTGATTTATATTGCTACAATGTACCACACTGAAATACTGGGCTGGATGTCTTCGGCGTGTTATGTCATGCCGAAGACACCCAGCATAGTAGTCTTTCTTGTCAGTCACGTTATAATGACAATGGGTAAAACACTTGTAGCAATTACCTTAAATGCTGAAACGTAAGCAGGAAATAATAATAACCCTTTTAAGGACTTTTGTATGTCCTTGTCTGGGGATGAAACCCATTACCTTCCTTGCTTGGGCGAACATTCAACACTCAGGCCAAAAGTGAGGTATTGCCAAAAAGTATGCTAGGAAGTAGAAAGAAAATATAAAGAACACCAAATGTTGCAATGGGGGTAGCATATCAATTCTGGGCCCAAAAAGTCAAGGGAAGGGCGTGTCACTTGCGCTGGTGACATCCCCTTGGATCCGCCTGGAACTTTAAATAACAATGGCCATGCAACACGCTGTTTTGTGAAATATGGAATGAAGTATAAGAAAACGCAGTATAAGCATTTCAGAATGTACACGTTGACAACCGCGGGTGGGCGTAACGACTGAAGGGCGTGTCGACTGATGGGCGTGTCGATGGATGGGCGACAGTGTCGATGGATGGTATCGGCGGGAGGTTCGCGTGGTATCGACCATAACTCGCTATTATTACGCAAGGCATTGCGAGACAGGTGATTAGCTGTACAGCAGTTCCACAAGGTGTGATTAGAGCAGCACCACGAAACTGACGTCACCCACTAATAATGTCAGGAGCAACCTCACCACTTACTACCATCAAACATTAAAACTGACATTCTCATCAAGGCATGTGACATGTAGATACATGTAGCTTCCTAAATTTTCGGAAAGATATATTTCCGGGAATTACAAGGATATGCATGTTAGTTGAAGAATGGAGAAAACGAACACACACTTTTAATATGTGATTAAAAAGCATGCCTCCGCGGAGAATAGATTCATCAGTGCGTACGTATGGGGAAGCCTGGAGCACGCCGTCCCGGGGGGTTCGGCTACATGTACCTGCATGCCTTCGCTCAGCCATTCCCGCACTCTAATTATCTCGATGTCTAGCTGCAGTCGCGGCTGACATTACGTTTCTTTGTAAATTCGAATTCATACCTTGTACAGGTTCATGAAAATGATTACGAAATAAATTGTTTATCAAATGCATTTCGATTTCCATTATAACATAAATCAAGCTGGTGTCGTCGGGAGAAACGGTATTATGATTCATCTTTACAAAAAGAACATTTACCAATTACATGCAATTGTTATCGACGAGTGTGGATACTTTATAAACAACTAGTGTTATAGTAAACACTTTCGTTTTGCCAGTCTATTGTCACAACCCAGTGTCAGCCAAACCAAGTCACAATGGATTTCATAATAACAGTGCAGCAATGTTCAACAGTTCGGTGGTAATTGTGTTTGTATCGGTATTTGATGTCTTTACTGGTCTTGTCATTTCCCATCAACTGACGACAATACTTACCAGCAAGCTCTGCTTACAAAAGGAAGGACAAATTGGGGGATGCCGTGCAGAAAGAGATAGTGCTCAACTACGATTAGGTTGCATTCATGCTCCTACATTTTCTTTTCATTTAATTTTTGCAACATGACGAGTATAAGCCGCCTACTCGGAATGTTGAACCCCTGATTCTGGTACATATACACGTAGCCTTAGTGTCGGTATTAATTCGTCAAGGCATCAAGATATATGAAATATCAGAATATTTGCGGACACGCGGTATACAGATATATTGAATATTGGAATACAGTCGCGTATCTACCTACGTGTAGTGGATGACTGGTTGGATCAGTGAATTTACACCGCGTTTCAGCCTTAAGATCGGACAATTGCAGTTCTGTTTATCATTATAAATGACTGAGAGACTGATCTGTTCCGCCATATCGACCTTTGTTAATGTCAACTATCTACCGACTCCTGGTCAGTTTTGCATTTGTGTAGGAGTCAAAGGAACAGCTCCAAATGACCGTCTTGAATGGGAAAATCCCGTGGCGTTCAGGAAGGGGGTAAAAGTTAGTAAAAAGCCAAAAAATGCTTTATTATCCATGCTATATTATCCACATACGCAATTGTGTTATAGAAAATGTACAACATTGCTCGCTTGTCAAATCACTAGTGTGCAATGCGAGATTGTCACTGCTGGTGTCGTCAAGGAGCAGTATAGTAGTTATATATGCTACTGTCACTGATGACGTAGACGGGGTAACGTAAAACGTCAGCGTCGCTGATCACGTATATAAGGGGTAGTGTTAGGTGTAAAACGCACCTGTCATTGCTAAATTCGGGAAGGGTAAATGTTTCCTTACAACAAAGCCAATGAAAGTATATTGTAATACGTCACTGTCACTGATGACGTCGTTAAGTGGTAGTGTAATACGTCATCACTGATTACTTAGGGGTAGTGAGATTACCAATCTGTCACTGCTGATATCAGCAATGTGTTGTGTAATGAAGGCATCACTGTCACTAATGACGCCGAGAAGGATGATAAAATGGAGTTTCTTTTTAACGTTGATTTCCAAAAATATTGAAACAATTCTAATACATTTGAACAATTTCAGTTCTGACAATTTTATATCACTTCCTTTTGTAGGAGCGACAGACAGCTATTCGTGTTCGGCGTGTTTCCTTGACTGTGCACACATTGCGATACGGGACTCAAATCATGCGTGCTGATTGCATTCTCTATGCATACTCAATTTGAATTCTGAATTAATACCAAATTAATTCTGTCACACTGGGTGAAATATGGTACCGTGATCCTCGCGTGTTGGAGATATTTTGAATCCTTTTCCATAAGCTGCAGAGTAATGCACTGGGATTGTTGTAACCGCACGACCCAAAGTTGCAAATCTTAGAACCTGTCCACATTGAGCTGCCATTGTTTTGCCCTGAGCTGCCATTGTTTTGCCCTGAGCTGCCATTGTTTTGCCCGTCCGTCTCACGCTCACACACCTGTTCGTGATTGTCAGTATCCCCGGTTGTATATATCCCTTCATACTGTCCACGGGATCATCTCTAGCCTCCATTTCCACGCTGGGCATCTCTAGTGGTGCCGCCTCCTTGTTAATTGTATTCGCTTCTCCAATTATCGCTTAACGACAGTTAATTAACATTTATTTTTCTCAATCAATCGACAAGCTAAACGATTACGTAGCTCGCTAATAACAGGCACACTGCTGAAATACGGGAAGAGTAATGCGGCCGTCAACACCTCGTAGTTCGGTATAAGGAGACAGCAGCTTGTACGGTGGCTGATAGATATGCTGCCATGAAACAGGGACTCGAGGAAAGGGACTCGTGTTTCGGTATAGATAGACATGCCAACAGGAACCAGGGACTCGTGGTCGGGGACTGTTGGACAGTAACTGTAGAACAGGGGATCGTGGATAGAAACACGGGAACAAGGTCTCGGGGACATAGACTCGCAGTAACGGACTCTAGAACAGCGGATCATGGAATGATGTAAGGGGCTCGAAAAATAAAGCAATTTAAAATACAGGAATTGTCGGTAGGGACATACTTATGTTTCTAATCGCAGGTGTAAGGAAATTGACAAATGATGCTTATTAAACCAATGTTTTGAACTAACTATAATATGCTGGATGTAAAACTGATTTGATGCGTTATATTGGTGAGTGAGTGCGGGTATGTATCTTAGGGGATGGTGAAAGAGGAGGAGGAGGGAGGGATATTATCAGCTGATCTTTCCTTTTCTCTCCTGTACGATCGATATTTGGTGTGGTGCTAATTTGATAATCGGGGCAGGCCGCTCCGTTTTGTCTCTGCCATTATTGACTAATCGAACGTACCCCACGTCACCAAAGCGGCCATTTTGAACAACGAACTATGGGCGAGTGATGCCTCAGACATTCCTCACGGCAGTTCAATAAAAAATCATCGCGCATAATTGAATTATAAAAGCAGACAGCAGAGAACAAATTGTCATTCCTTACAGCAACAGGGCAGACAGGGCCCAATAAAACTGTTTTGTAAAACGATACAACTGTTTTGTTGGATGATGCAGTGTTCTATACACATGATACAAGGGGATCACAAACACATTTCTATATCATAGAAATTAAAAAATGGAACGCGCTTCATATTATCTTTTATCATATTTTTTACTTTTTATTTAGAATACCACATTACCACATATAAATAAGATATATAATATTTAATGATACATGTACAATGTAGTAATACAGAGACACATTAGGGTATATAATGATACATTATAGTGTATGGTGATACATTGTAGTTTATAATTATGATACACCTTGGAAACACTCGTGTGTAACAGATCTTCTGTGTGTCATGCTAAATAACGTTATTTTGGATGAGTAGGTGTATCTATAATTTTTCTGGAGATTGTGAAGTGGAAATATAAATATAGTAGTATATAATGATGCAGACATACAAAATAGTTTGATATTTTTACTGCGTTACAGAATATTGTACAATGTGTATTAATTTGTATAATGTTTAATTGTACAATCTTTAGTATTCCAATTTTAGCTGTACAATGTTTAATGTTTTGTTGTACAATGTTTTAATGTTTTGTTGTTGTACGAAGGTACAGTATGTTTGTACTATGTTTATGTGTAGTTTTAGCGTCACAATATTACATTGTATATCGTTTAGTTGTACATTAAATACTGTCATATTTAGTAACTGGCCCCCACAAAGGAACATTGTATCCAGAATGAATTGAACGGCACTCAGATAGGAACATTGTAACCCATAGCATTGGGAACACGCGCATACTTTATTCCGACTATTGCCATACGTCATGTCGACCCAACACAGACCTTCTATTGCCACACAAAAACGTCATATCGACCCAACACAGACCGTCTATTGCCACACAAAAACGTCATGTCGACCCGACACAGAACTACTATTGCCACCCAAAAACGTCATGTCGACCCAACACAGACCTTCTATTGCCACACAAAAACGTCATGTCGACCCAACACAGACCTTCTATTGCCATACAAAAACGTCATGTCGACCCAACACAAAACTACTATTACCACACAAAAACGTCATGTCGACCGAACACAGAACTACTATAGCCACACAAAAACGTCATGTCGTCCCAACACAGACCTTCTATTGCCACACAAAAACGTCATGTCGTTCCAACACAGACCTTCTATTGCCACACAAAAACGTCATGTCGACCCAACACAGACCTTCTATTGCCACACAAAAACGTCATGCCGATCCAACACAAAACTACTATAGCCTCACAAAAACGTCATGTCGACCCAACACAAAACTACTATTGCCACACATTAACGTAATGTCGACCCAACATAGACTTTCTACTGACAGACATAAACGTCATGTCGACCCAACACGGACCTTCTACTGCCATACAAAAACCTCTTGTCGACCGAACACAGAACTACTTTAGCCACACAAAAACGTCATGTCGACCCAACATGGACCTACTATTGCCACACAAATAAGTTATGTCGTCCCAACACAGGCCTACCATTGCCATACAGAAACTTCAAGAGAAGCCGGCACAATTTCACAATGAACACAGGCCTACCATTGCCATACAGAAACTAAACGAGAAGCCGGCACAATGTCACAATGTACACAGGCCTACCATTGCCATACAGAAACTTCACGAGAAGCCGGCACAATGTCACAATGTACACAGGCCTACCATTGACAGACAGAAAAACGTCATGTATGGAAAACACAACGTCTCAAAGATATGCGGGTATCTGAAAAAAATGATGGTACAGTGTGAAATCGATAACATTGAATTAGATCTGAACATGCTTGTTGGAAAGTTCCACACATGAGCTGAAAACATTCTGGTCGTCTGTCTTCCACTGCGGTGCCTCAAGATTTCGGCACACCCATATTAGACTATTCAGCAGTGGGATTCGAAACACAATACTAGGCAAATATAAATGATAATTTCAACCTGAATTTCCAATTCAACTGCCGTATTGTCATCTTATGAAAGTTCGATTAGTTTAATTTTCAAATTCTGGTGAAAACAACGGCGCAAATAGGAATAGCTGATAGTAGCGTGTCGACACCACCATCTACTGAACCCCGGTGATGTCTCCGTACACATGCCAGGAGGAGCGGAGAGTAGCGTGTCGACACCACCATCTACTGAACCCCAGTGATGTCGCCGTACACATGCCAGGGAGAGCGGAAAGTAGCGTGTCGACACCACCATCTACTGAACCCCGGTGATGTCTGCCAGGAATAGCGGAGAGTAGCGTGTCGACACCACCATCTACTGAACCCCGGTGATGTCGCCGTACACAAGCCAGGAAGAGCGGAGAGTAGCGTGTCGGCACCACCATCTATTGAACCCCGGTGATATCTCCGTACGTACACATGCCAGGAATAGTGGAGAGTAGCGTGTCGACACCACCATCTAGGGATCAGTTATTGGAATAAAAACATAATATTCATCAAACCATTCAGGTCCTTCGACATAAGTATAAATATAAGCCTATCATTCGACCTTCGAAACCTTAAAATTACTGTATAATCAATTAGTCGACACGTCAACTTTGAAGTAGATCAAATTTCACTTAGTATTTTGCATATTAGAAAAAATAGCATTGAACGCATTGCTAAAGTTTAGGGAATATCTTGTGGTAAGGAAAGTCTCATTAACCCAAGCAATTTTCACAATGAACAATTTTAAGTTAAGGGATTTCCTTAGTCCTTGATTTTAAGACACATTAAATAGAGTTAACGTCTCCATTCATATCATGCAGTAAACATGTGCCTGTGTTACTTAGATATTAAGACTCGCTGGTAAAATATTGTACATGCATTATAAATAACATTATTCAAATATTGACCGGGTAGCTTTTGTCCAAGTACAGTCTCACATGGTAACAGTTTCCACGTGGTGTTACTGATATACGTGTGTACACATGTGCACCATGTGGAGAGGAACATATGTTATGTGAATGACAACGTGTGTGTACGTGTGTATACCTTATAGATGACAATGACACCATATGAAGTTACATGTAACGTGTGTATACCTTATAGATAACAATGACACCATATGAAGTTACATGTAACGTGTGTATACCTTATAGATAACAATGACACCATATGAAGTTACATGTAACGTGTGTTTACCTTATAGATGACAATGACACCATATGAAGTTACATGTAACGTGTGTATACCTTATAGACGACAATGACACCATATGAAGTTACATGTAACGTGTGGGTACACGTGTATACCTTATAGATGACAATGACAGCATATGAAGTTACATGTAGGGTGTGTGTACACGTGTATACCTTATAGATGACAATGACACCATATGGAGTTACATCTTACGTGTGTGTACGTGTGTATACCTTATAGATGACAATGACATCATATGAAGTTACATGTAACGTGTGTGTACGTGTGTATACCTTATAGATGACAATGACACCATATGAAGTTACATGTAACGTGTGTATACCTTATAGACGACAATGACACCATATGAAGTTACATGTAACGTGTGTTTACCTTATAGATGACAATGACACCATATGAAGTTACATGTAACGTGTGTGTACGGTGTAAATGTAGCGGACAAAACACGGTGTTACGACTCGCAGCTCGGAATGGAGAGTAAATATTGGAGCTCATTAACTCTACAGAAAGTTAGAGCTCATTAACTCTATGAAGCATTTTAGTTCCTTCTTCTCTGTAAATCATTAAAGCTTCTTTACTCAAGAAAATGAAACACTGGCACCTTTAACATCCCTCCCAGTGGAACGTTCTCGTGTTCCAATCGATAGTTTCGGTTGGTTTTTCGTTCGTCTTCTGTGCTTACACCAACATCAAACGTCTATGTTTTCTTGTAGCAAGCACGGTGAGACTAAACGACTTGAGACGTTAGTATTTGAAAAACTATTTTGTTTTCTAGCACTTAGTAACATGCTGATTAATCAACGGTTGATGACTGTATAGTGTATGTCTATACATACGTATACATTCACCGTTGCCTATTGAACCTGTACCCCTGTTTCCCTGTCCATTGACACTTTGATATTGTTCTTCGGACTGATGGCTTCCCGTTTCTGGCAATATTTCACTATATACATAAATAAAAAGTGTAACATTACGTACATGTTATCCTATATGTAGGATATATACCACAGAAATAAACCCCATGCTACTGTTTACAGTCATTCGGGTCCTAAAGAGTAGAAGATTTCCTGAAATCAGTATTGATGCCTTACGAAAAGAAATACACATAGAATACGGAAATTTAAATGGAAACCAACATTCACCCACCATGTAATGGCCAATGGGAAAAAATATTACAAGAAAGGAGATGCATGATACAGAAAAAAAACCGAATGTCAGGTTGCCCTACACTGATTCGTTCTCTTACCTCGTATCAAACACATGTGGGTCCGGTCACTCTACTCTGCGTTAGACACAACGGGCCGCTCTACTCTACCTTGGGCACGATGGGTCGCTCTATCCTACCTTGGACACGATGGGTCGCTCTACTCTTCCTTGGACACGAAGGGTCGTTCTATCCTACATTGGACACGATGGGTCGCTCTGTCCTACCTTGGACACAACGGGTCGCTTAACACTACATTGGACACAACGGGACGCTCTACTCTACCTTGGACACAACGGGTCGCTCTGTCCTACCTTGGACACGATGGGTCGCTCTATCCTACCTAGGACACGATGGGTCGCTCTACTCTACCTTGGACACGATGGGTCGCTCTGTCCTACATTGGACACGATGGGTCGCTATACTCTACCTTAGACACAACGGGTCGCTCTATCCTACATTGGACACAACGGGTCGCTCAACTCTACCTTTGACACGATGGGTCGCTCTGTCCTACCTTGGACACGATGGGTCGCTCTATCCTACCTTTGACACGATGGGTCGCTCTATTCTACCTTGGACACGACGAGTCGCTCTATTCTACATTGGACACGATGGGTTGCTCTATCCTACCTTGGACACGATTGGTCGCTCTATCCTACCTTGGACACTATGGGTCGCTCTATCCTACCTTGGACGCGATGGGTCGCTCTATCCTACATTGGATACGATGGGTTGCTCTATCCTACATTGGACACGATTGGATGGTCTATCCTACATTGGATACGATGGGTTGCTCTATCCTACATTCGACACGATGGGTCGCTCTATCCTACATTGGACACAATGGGTTGCTCTACTCTACCTTTGACACGATTGGTCGCTCTATCCTACCTTGGACACAATGGGTCGCTCTATCCTTCCTTTGACACGATGGGTCGCTCTATCCTACATTGGACACGATGGGGTGCTCTATCCTACATTGGACACGATGGGTCGCTCTATTCTACATTGGACACGATGGGTCGCTCTACTCTACCTTGTGCACGATGGACACGATTGGTCGCTCTATCCTACATTGGACACGATGGGGTGCTCTATCCTACATTGGACACGATGTGTCGCTCTATCCTACCTGGGACACGATGGGTCGCTCTATCCTACCTTTGACACGATTGGTTGCTCTATCCTACATTGGACACGATTGGTTGCTCTATCCTGCCTTGGACACGATGGGTCGCTCTACTCCACCTTGGACACGATGGGACGCTCTATCCTACCTTGGACAGGATGGGGCGCTCTATCCTGCATTGGACACGATGGGTCGCTCTACCCTACCTTGGACACGACGGGTCGCTCTATCCTACCTTGGACACGATGGGTCGCTCTATCCTGCATTGGACACGATGGGTCGCTCTACTCTACCTTGGACACGACGAGTCGCTCTATTCTACATTGAACACGATGGGTTGGTCGCTCTACCCTACCTTGGACACGACCGCTCTATCCTACCTTGGACACGATGGGTCGCTCTACTCTACCTTGGACACGATGGGTCGCTCTATCCTACCTTGGACACGATTGGTTGCTCTATCCTACCTTGGGCACAATGGGTCGCTCTATCCTACTTTGGACACGGTGTGTCGCTCTATTCTACCGTGGACACGGTGTGTCGCTCTACTCTACCTTGGACACGGTGTGTCGCTCTATCCTACCTTGGACACGATGGGTCGCTCTATCCTACCTTGGGCACGATTGGTTGCTCTATCCTATCTTGGGCACAATGGGTCGCTCTATCCTACCTAGGACACGATGGGTTGCTCTATTCTACCTTGGACACGATTGGTCGCTCTATCCTACCTTGGCCACGCTGGGTCGCTCTATCCTACCTTTGACACGATTGGTCGCTCTATCCTACCTTGGGCACAATGTGTCGCTCTATCCTACTTTGGACACGGTGTGTCGATCTATTCTACCGTGGACACGGTGGGTCGCTCTATCCTACCTTGGTCACGATGGGTCGCTCTATCCTCCCTTGGACACGATGGGTCTCTCTATCCTACCTTGGACACGCTGGGTCGCTCTACTCTACCTTGGACGCGATGGGTCGCTCTATCCTACTTTGGACACGGTGTGTCGATCTATTCTACCGTGGACACGGTGGGTCGCTCTACCCTACCTTGGACACGATGGGTCGTTCTATCCTACATTGGACACGATGGGTCTCTCTACTCTACCTTGGGCACGATGGACACGATGGGTCGCTCTTTCCTCCCTTGGACACGATGGGTCGCTATATCCTACCTTGGACACGATTGGTCGCTCTATCCTACATGGGTCGCTCTGTCCTACATTGGACACGATGGGTCTCTCTATCCTACATTGGACACGATGGGTCGTTCTATCCTACATTGGACACGATTGGTTGCTCTATCCTACCTTGGGCACGATTGGTTGCTCTATCCTATCTTGGGCACAATGGGTCGCTCTATCCTACCTAGGACAAGATGGGTCGCTCTATCCTACCTTTGACACGATGGGTCGCTCTATCCTACGTTGGACACGATGGGTTGCTCTATCCTACTTTGGACACGGTGGGTCGCTCTATCCTACCTTTGACACGATTGGTCGCTCTATCCTACCTTGGAAACGATGGGTCGCTCTATCCTACATTGGACACGATGGGTCGCTCTACTCTACCTTGGGCACGATGGGTCGCTCTATCCTACATTGGACACGATGGGTCGCTCTATCCTACCTTGGACAAGACGGGCCGATCGATAATATGTATATTACACTGTCATACTGCTTTAACCCTCAGTTAGTAATATTTGTGTAACATACTCGTATTCATTATTTACCTCCAGTTTATAAATTTAACTTCAAATGCTTCCAGTCTGTGATTATTGATGTGCTGTTTTGCTTTTGTACAATGTACCGTTATTGTAATTACTTAAGTAAAATTGTCCTGTGATATTTGCTTGCTATTTCTTAGCTAGCTTTGCTGTTTCTCCATGTTATTTCTTATTTGTATCCATTGATCGTCGCAAGAATAGCACTACAGTGCGAATGCCTGTTGTTTTAAATATGCGACGTTAAATACAAATTCCTGTATCTTGTATTTTGATCATGCATTGGACACACACGACTGAACCGCTCTACCCTGCCTTAGACACGACGGGTCGCTCTACCCTGCATTGAACACAACAATCTGCTCGAACATATGGTGGCTTTACTCTATATGGTGGTAATTCTACCCTATTTTTGACATGTGGTCTCCTTACCCTATCAGAGATAGGTGGTCGCTCTAACCTACCTCAGACAGGTGGTCGTTTAACACTACTGTTGATCGTGTATGTACGTGCCTAACTTAACGGATCTCAAGAATAACCCATTAATGATTAAATTAGTCAGAAGTACCCTGCCACTATCGTCTACATGTACATCTACCGTCAAACATGCAACTAAATTATTCAGACAAAAAACAGATCACAAAAATTAGTTCTGACCCATCCTTATTTTGGTCAAAATGTGCTTTGGAGTTCCACATAATATTTTTTGATGGATATTATGTTTTATTTAACTTCCACAACTAAATATAAACATACGATTTTTTAGATGAAAAGAGTTATACGAATTTACGACCATATGCTTCGATAATTTCCATTTTATAGAGAAAAATGGTATACATTGAGGTTTAATGGTTTACGTGAGCACGCAATAAGTCACAGTGTACGACATACGTGACAGGATGCAAGGTGCTACAGTGACGCAGTCACAGCACGTGCAATGTAATTCAGAGGCAGTTTAAACGGATTTTGAGCCGTCGTAACTTTGTTGTTTTAATGGGAATAGCCTGTATAAATTGAAATATTTCCGTTAGAAACATTGAATACAGTGAGTGCTGTATACAAATTAAAGTCGGCCATCTTGCACCACTGTGCATGTTTTAGCTGGTTACCCCTGTTCGGGCACATTTTAAGCAGTCTTGCAAAGTAACGACCTCCATTAAAATGATTATACTGGTATACATCGTAAAGTTTTTACTTCTTTCCTAATAAGCTAAAAGTCTTCTTCGAATTTCCATTATCATTAATGTGTCTGACGTCAGAGGGCGAACGTGCAATCCACGTGTAATTGAATTGTTCCCAGGCACTGTGTGTATACTGTCGTGTTTCTACCAGTTTATGGCATCGAGAAAACAAGTCTCCCCCGCCAGTCAGCAGCCAATAATATAAAGTGCCGGTCCAAAGGGAGTTAACAGGGTGTTAGGTGTAAGTAGTCAGGGGTTGTTTACAGTCAGATTTGGCCTGGTGACAACTCTGTCTTCAACGGGCGAGAGAACAACCTAACATCGTCTTGCCGCCATGTCCAAGGAGAACCGTACGTTTAAAGATACATACGTAAAATAGAACCTCTCAACACGTGTTATCGTCAATCTGCCAGAGAGCTTAGTAATACAAAATTAATGGACCGGCGATTGTTTCATTCGTAAAAAGATTCGTTTTGCAAAGATCTGAAAGTTATGAAAACAAATCCGATTGGAACCGTGACATTGACATTTCCCCGGGTACTGACGTCATGTCCTGGAAGTTGGATCACATGACGGCTATGTCAGTCGTAAGTCGGACTCTGTCAAATTCTCATTAATGTCGATACACGTGTAGATGTTAACATGCGATGTACATATAAGGAGAATTAATCGGTTCCTGATCCAAACACGGTGTGACTTACATTTCTTGAATTGATATCGATCAACAAGTACGAGGTATTATAATACGGAATAACGTGAACACGTCGGAAAATGTAGGTCTCCAGTAGACCATGACGTACCAACCGTTTCTACCGTAGTCCATTAAATACCAACCTTGTTTACCGTAGGCCATGACATACCAACCCTTTCTACCGTTGGCCATGGCGTACCAACCTTATCTACCGTAGTCTATGACATAAAAACCTTACCTACCGTAGTCCATTACGTACCAACCCTTTCCACCGTAGTCCATTTAATACCAACCTAATCTTTCGTAGGCCATGGCGTACCAACCTTATCTACCGTAGGCCATGGCGTACCAACCTAATCTACCGTAGGCCATGACGTACCATCCTTATCTACCGTAGTCCATTAAATACCAACCTTGTCTACCGTAGGCCATGGCGTACCAACCTTATCTACTGTAGTCTATAACGAAACAACAATATCTACTGTAGGCCATGCCATACCTTCAGTATCTCCCGTAGGCCATGACATACCTATGTAATATCTCCCGTATGCCAAGACATACCTATGTACTATCTCCCTCAGTCCATGACATACCTTTGTACTATCTCCCGTTGGCCATGACCTCCCGTAGGCCAGGACATACCTATTTACTATCTCCCGTAGGCCATGACATACCTATGCATTGTCTCGCGTAAGCCACTATATCCCGCAGGTCATGACATACATATACTATCTCCCGCAGTCCAGGACATGCTTATACTATAGATATTACCCAGCCATCCCTGTTCCGAAAATGGGACTGCCTCAAACTGCGATGTAACACAATGTAGATCACAGTCTGGTTAGAAAGATTCGCTGAGTTATTTCTGTTTACGATTTTCTTATTAATCTTTGTTGATTTATAATATTTTATTTTTTATATCAAGACATTTTATTGGGGCTGGTCTCGTATTCATAAGGTTTTACCCCCTTGGGTTTCATAAAATCAATTTCACATCAGAACTTGATGGAATAAATTCGCAACACGAGATAAGGGCTTCAAATTAATGTATAACATAAAACGATTTCATCATAATAATCTTGTTTCAAATTTCATGCTCCAAATGCTATTCACAAAGAAAGAAAGATTAATGAGATTTTGTGAAATGGATAAACAATCAGCTTCTCAAAACAGTCCATTCTACATCGGCATGGCTTACACAAGAGAAAGGATACAGAGGGATACTCTTACCATGTTTAGGCTAGGATCCTCTCATTTAAACATCATAACATGGTTAAATGGTGTTTCTAAAAAGCATTTTTAAAACGATTTTTTCAATATCGTTCTTTGAAAAAAGGAAATTGTACGCCCTGTTTTATCATTCTCCGGGAGAAATACACCATCCTTCCTTATTGTTCCTTCGACAAAACTTATCCATCGCTCTAAACACTGCATCCTGATTCTGTGGGGACTTCCGGTATAGAGGTTTTGATCCTGTCCGTACGACAACAGTGTACAGTGAAAGTTTCCCCTTCTTAACACATGAATAAATCAAAATCAAATTACAATTTTTGTATCATGTATAAAGCATTACTTTGTTACTTCTGAACACCACAAATATTCTTGACTATAACTTATATCAAGTGCTACTGTCACTGACTATATGGAGCGTGAACCTCGTAAAATATTGCGCTTTCAGGCGCTATGGGGTAATTGGTTTATATTGGTCTACACCAAACCGGACGTGTTCGGCGCATTGGATAGCCATCTCTGATACCACATCATCTACGGAATCTACTGACTGTCAATGATGGGGATCTAGCTGATCACTGTCCGTACAAGTCCAGCTCAGCTTTAGTCACTGATGGAGTGTGCGTGACGTTACAGGGACTGCCACACTTATTACACGTGGTTGATTACTGACAGGAACCAACAGAGGGCACTGCCCTTATTTCGCCATGTTCAGGCCAGAGCAGATTGGTGAAGATCTGAACAATTAGCCGAATCCTGGCATGATATTGTAAACCACTTTGTATGTACTTCATATATAAAGAATAAACAAGTACTCGTTTACTAGAGTGTTTAAATGATTCAGTGTGCTACATTTTATGCAGGTTTGATTTTTCTACAACCATCTGGAATATTGTCAAGATAAGGACTCCTTAAATTTCAATTGCATGCTGAATGGCGTCGACGCAAGCTATTATTTCTATAATCGAGGTCACAATAAAAGCAAACTTTGTCAAGTCTCCAGACGATGTCCCATAATCCGTTTGTCGTTTATAGTACAAAGCTCGATAATCATGGTATTTCAAATAATGTATGTTATAACGTTCATTTCCGCACAGATATTGAAATTGATTAAGAATTTCGCAAAACGCCATTATTAAAAAAAAACTAAAAAAAAACATTTAAAAACATGGAAGCACTTTTGTTTTTGTTTTGTTTACCTTTCGTAATATCCGAATGTTATAAAGGCGCGTATCGCTTCAAAATGCCAATTAGAACTAGATATACGGACCTTCCAGGAGAATATATAACTATATACTACACAAGCATGGGTTATTGACTTACTTGCGACCCTAAGACACTTCCTGTACCCAGCAGTCTGCCCGGGACATCCCTGCCATTGGAAGGACGTGCCCGCGGTACCAACTACTGAGCAAGATTGACAGACATGTACATGGATACTTCATTTCAAGGATTCCTGAATGATGAGATGAAGTTTTTACATAACAATGACTTAAATGCATCCCAATCATGACGAAACTACAAAGATGTTGAAATGAGGATATATGAGTGTTGATCTGTGTCGGATAAACGTCTGTTGTCAGCGAGGTCTGGTCTGTCACAATACCTGGGGGTTTTCCGAACAATACAAAGACCTCGGGAAATGATGGATGAGGGCGGGGTCTAACTGTATTGTATTGATTTACTGGCTTATATATTCCCTTCACGTTCCTATACAGTCTTACAGAGCAAAATTTGATTCTCTCTATACACAAAAACTTAACCCCAAAGCAGAGATCAGACTGTCAAGTGTCTTTGCGACGAAGATTGAGATGTCACAAACCGAAACGTGAACAGAATGACATAGGCTTGCTGTTCAGAGAGGAGTTTCGAGGTATCTGCCCCGCCAATTGAACTGTCTGCAAGTTGTTCCGAGATCAACGTTACCAATTTATAGAAATGTCTGAGAGTTTCTGACATCTAACCATGTGATAAGAGGGAGCGAGTCTGGTATCAGATTACCAGTGAAATGCAGCTGATAAATACTTTGGACATGACGTGATATCGATAAGTGTCTTATTTTCTGGTCCATGAGACACAAGAAAATCTCCAACTAAGGCGTTTTTTGTCTGTATTTTAGAGGTTTTAAGTTTAAAAAAACCTCCAAAAAACCCGGTATTTTCTTACATATTCTATTTGTGAACTGAAATGTTTTCGTGTAGTGGAAAAAACTAGCAAAAAAAAATCAATATAAAACAAATGGAACGAAAAGCCTCATACAATATATTTCTCACAAATCGTGATTATTTGTTAAAATAAATAGATAAACAAATTAATTCCGACTTGACGATTGCACATTTCAAGGTTTCACATTTAAAACTATTTGTTTAGATTTGTATCGTCATAACTTGATCGGGTTGTCTGCTAAATGAGGTGATGAAGGGAGGATTTCTGACATGCATCTTTCTCAGAGGTTATACCAGCAGACAGGATAAATATTTCATATAGTTTTCCTTGCATATAGTCCTAGAAGGTTTGTAGTTATATCTGATTTATTATCCGTTGCTAGTGTCCCGTGTAAGGTAGTAAAGTGAACTACTGGTTGCCTTGGGCTATATGTCCTATAGCAACACTATACAGCAATTGTGAACACAAAACACGGAACGAGCCCCGTGGACTCTTTTACTGCAAGTGGTAAAACAAAATAACGAATTGTCCCTGAGGATTTCCGGGATCATTAGGAGGGTTGCTGGCGGGAAAGTGGTTGTTGTCCTGGTGATGGCGTGATCCCAAAGTTCCCCTTATACCTAATTATTAACCATTTTTATCGCAATAAACTTTCTAGGTCAAGAAAAAGGTGACATTTACTTTAAGTAGATTTTGTCTTGGTGTATGTGTTGGAGATCAGATGGGAATCCCCCTGAGTATTGAGTATGATATCATTGCACGCCGATATCAAATGATTTCCCTAGACGAGAGTGAACGAGAGTGGACGAGAGGGCTTATGACGAGATATTTTCATAAGAAGTGGGTTACCATACTAAAAGGTGACCACCACATTTCAGCTAATGTATTGGCTACATGTATCCACGCGAGGGTTGATGCCGTACCTTATTGATCCCGGGACCAGTAATTAAAGTTATAACCCGGCTCATTGGGAGGAGGACAGATCACCACTGATCGTAGGTCAATTAATTAATAGCCACTGGTCAGAACGAGGCGATTATCGTCTGATATCTCACTATGTAAGCTGACCGACCCGATACACTGATGAGCGTTTTGTGTCAGTTTAAGTACAAGTTGTAATTCAGGTTTGATGCATTATGGTTTGTGTTGGATCGATATTTGGTTTAGGAAAGGACATACACAGTACCGGTTCATTATAGTTACAAGCTTTATGTATTGAAGATCGAACACATCATCATATCGCGGTCATAAAGTTGTTAATGAAACCAAACACGAACCCAGTGGCCCTTTGGCGGAGGAACAAACACTATGGACATTAATTATTGTACGGAAGGAAGTGTCTAAGGTCTTGATGGTAAAGTGAAGAAGTTAAACTAGGGTCCTAACCCTAAAGTAGAAAGTAATACTAGGGTCTTTATGGTAATGGTGGAAGTAATACTAGGGTCTTTATGGTAATGGTGGAAGTAATACTAGGGTCTTTATGGTAATAGTGGAAGTAATACTAGGGTCTTTACGGTAAAGTGAGGAAATTAAACTAGGGTTTTATGGTATGATGGAAGTAATACTAGGGTCTTTATAGTATGGTGGAAGTTCAAGTTCTTTATTAACTTTGAGTCTTGCGACTCATCAGTGTAACACATATACATGATATATATATATATATATATATATATACTTTCTCATAACATTGACAAATATCGAAAATACTAATAAATACACAGACGAGACAAAACACTCGGAGAGCATAACTACTTATGTTAATAAAGCTCTTCTTGAATTTGCAGCTTTAATGTATTTGGCCAATTTTGCTAATTCATTTGTGTTTTGTCCGTTAAATAACTGAATTAATTTAAACATGCTCGGTTTTTTACAATAGTACTTTTTTAAAGTAATAATAGGGTCTTTACGGTAAAGTGAGGAAGTTAAACTAGGGTCTTTATGGCAATGGTCGAAGTAATACTTGGGTCTTTATGGTAAAATGAGGAAGTAAAACTAGGGTTTTATGGTATGGAGGAAGTAACACTAGGGTATTTATGGTAATGGTTGAAGTAATACTTGGGTCTTTATGGTATGGTGGAAGTAATACACGGGTCTTTACGGTAAAGTGAAGAAGTAAAACTAGGGTTTTATGGTATGATGGAAGTAATACTAGGGTCTTTATGGTATGGTGGAAGTAATACTAGGGTCTTTACGGTAAAGTGAGGAAGTTAAACTAGGGTCTTTATGGTATGGTGGAAGTAGCATCAGAATGATCATTGTAAGAGAAAAAGTAACCAGTGATCCATCACTCGTGGAAAGAAAAGATTACCAGAGAAAAGGAACACTGAGGTATTGTTACACATACGATGTTCTTAATTAATACAAACATTAATACACGTGCCATCCTCAGTACAATTATCGACACGCATGTTTGATCTGTGACTCATGCAACTTCAATTAGACAGGAATTTCGAATCCAATGCCAGGTGATGAATATAGTAACTGCATAACTATAATTAATACTGGTCGGTAGTTTTGAGTAATTCAGTCATTGACACTCATTTATTATGCTACACGACAGTGTATGACATGCGTGCCCCTCCAGTTACCGCGGACACCCAGCGCGGAAGTAGATGGCGTGCTCTCGCATTGTAAGTGTAAGGAATCCGTATACAGCTGTTCCCATCGGACATGGGTTAGCACAAACATCTACAGGCCAAATCCCAAAGCAATCTTGTTAAAAGTCGACTTATTATAGTGATAACCGCAGCCCATGTAATGCAAAGTCCCCATTTAGTTCTGCTTTCATTGACAGGCGCAGGGCGAGAGGTGTTTATGTCTCAATATAACAGAATAGGAAAGCGAGATTGCTTTGTATATTTTTATGTCAATTATTACTTATCTGTCAGTTTCATTACTTATTTGGAAGTTTGACTCGCTGGGATTCGCACACTATGAATAGTGATCGTCGACGTCATGCAAACAGTAAGTTCACACGAAGTCTACGGCTATATTGAATGTAAGCATCAACCGGAAGTGAAGATCTTAATTTAGCGTGCTATCTATGGCGGACCATTGTCTATGGATCTCCAGCGTTCGTTGATTGTACAGTCCTCTCTCTAACCTAATATAAGTCTGGTAGATTTACTGTTTAGTATTATCAAATAATCTTAAATACGTCAGGGAATTTAACAATGATTGCACAGCCTTTTATATATTTTGTATATAAAAGGAATTGTGTATTGATTTTAAAAAAATCAGCCTTTCTCTGAATTGTGTTTCAGTCCTTTGTTTTAGCCCGATATTGCCCTGCAGGACAGTCTTTTTTGGGATGTGTCATTCATGTTTTGCAGACAATGATACATGAATTAACTACATACTGTAGAGAATATGAAAAACATAGACCTGTACAACTACATTTTACAAAGTAAAGGCTAGTTTTGTGTCCTACATGCTTTGATTATAGTACCGATTATAGGTGGAAGGTTCCCCGACACTTCTAGCCCAAGTCCATATTAAACCATTATAACGGAATCGTACAATACATATCATATCATAACCCTATCTTATGTCATTATAACTGGAACAAACACATTAGAATATACCCCTCTTATGCCATTATAACGAGTTATTACACTGTAGACCATAATGTAACTCTAATAATCTAATATCATTAAAACGGATTCCTACAAAGTATAACATACTTATTGGTTCGAACAGGATGACGACTGGTTTCTATATAAATTCTACAGGTTTGGTTTGGTTGGTTTAGTATTGTTTAACGTCCTATCAACAGCTATAGTCTTTTAAGGACGGCCTCCCCTATGTGCAAGATGCACGCGTGTGTGTTTTGGGAGGCTGTGATATGCTCGTGTTTGTGTCCTTGTAATAGCGCGGAAGTGATGCGTGCTTTATAGCGCTACCTCACTGAAACATACTGCCGAAGACATCCAGCAGGACACCCAACCCGGTATCATTATACCGACAACGGGCGAACCAGTCGTACCACTCCTAAATTGCTGAGCGTTAAGCAGTAGTGGAAACTACAATTTTTACAGACTCTAGTATGTCTTGGCCAGGGGACAGAACCCAAAGCCTTCCTCACAGGGGCGAACGCTCAACTAAAGGCCAAAAGTGAGGAATTTTCAGGGAGACATTAGGAAGAATTAAGTTGTTCAGAAGGAAGAGAAAAGATAAAATTAAGTCGCTCTTATGATCATGCAATGGAGGCAGCAGGTACAGTTCTTATGCCTTACCAACAGGGACCATAATGTATATAAGACAGTGTGTTCTGAACACACTTGTCTCCAGTTTACCGATTGGCTACTGATTTTTCATGCATAACAATGTCTTAGTCCTGTATGACAATGTCTAAATCATGTATGACAATGTCTTAGTCCTGTATGACAATGTCTAAATCATGTATGACAATGTCTAAATCATGTATGACAATGTCTAAATCATGTATGACAATGTCTAATTCATGTATGACAATGTCTTAGTCCTGTATGACAATGTCTAAATCATGTATGACAATGTCTAAATCATGTATGACAATGTCTAAATCATGTATGACAATGTCTTAGTCCTGTATGACAATGTCTAAATCATGTATGACAATGTCTAAATCATGTATGACAATGTCTAAATCATGTATGACAATGTCTAATTCATGTATGACAATGTCTTAGTCCTGTATGACAATGTCTAAATCCTGTATGACAATGTCTAAATCATGTATGACAATGTCTAAATCATGTATGACAATGTCTTAACCCTAAATGGCAATGTGTTAGTCATGTATGACAATGTCTTAACCCTGTATGACACTGTTTTAGTCATGTATGACAATTCCTTAGTCATGAATGAAAATGTATTAACCCTGTAAGACAGTGTGTTAGTCCTGCACGCAAATGACCGTCGATTTGCTGTGTATTACAGAGTTTACCCACCAGCATTGTCTATGGTGTTGATGAACCATTAGGGGTATGTCAACTTATCACTAGTTTCCTATAATTGCCGAGGGTCATAGTATTCAGGACACACAAAACATAAATGAATACCTTAAAAACATATGTACATGTAACTAAAATGTTCTTGTAAAAGAGTCAATCTTCATATTGAAGCTGGCTATATCAACGACTGAATTCTAGTGATCAGCTACGCGCACATAATAGTATCTTATATGATACGATATTATGTCGTTGATTATGACCCCCACCCACTTCCGTACCAGCCATTAAGCAATACATTGACACAATTATACCAGACTGCAGATTCTATTGATTTAATGAAATCAACTTTGCACTTAAAAAATGAATATGATCATTTGAAAGAAGTGTCAAAACTAAAATTAAAAATAGTTCCCAAACGCCGTTAACCATTGGACAGATTGAGTGAGAGTTGCTCGATTCATTGTGACGTTCGCCGACTCCCCTGACGACAGCCTCTGACGAGGGTAAGGGTACCGGACGTATCACGTGACTCATGCTACCGGAAGCGACAGCTTAAAACACTGTTGTGACAAGCCCAGGAGCGACACGCCACATCGTTGTCTTTCCTCCTTGTCAAATACTTGGCATTAAAGCCATAGGGGTTTGAAATAAGAAGTTTTCCCTTTTTCAAATGTCATAACATCGACATTTATGCGATGCCGCACTAGATGCCATTATCCCAAAACATCCTACATATTTCCTGTGAAACATAGTGTAAGAGACACGCTGTTATACTGCGCTGTGTTAGAGACACGTTGTAATACTGCGCTGTGTTTGAGACATGTTGTAATACTGCGCTGTGTTATAATTAGAGACATGTTGTAATACTGCGCTGTTTTAGAGACACGTTGTAATACTGCGCTGTGTAAGAGACACGTTGTAATACTGCGCTGTGTTTGAGACATGTTGTAATACTGCGCTGTGTTAGAGACACGTTGTAATACTGCGCTGTGTAAGAGACACGTTGTAATACTGCGCTGTGTTGGAGACACGTTGTAATACTGTGCTTTGTTAGAGACACGTTTTAATACTGCGCTGTTTGAGAGACATGTTGTGATACTGCGCTGTGTTAGAGACACGTTGTAATACTGCGCTGTTTTAGAGACACGTAATACTGCGCTGTGTTAGAGACACGTGATACTGTGCTGTTTTAGAGACGTGTTGTTATACTGCGCTGTGTTAGAGACACGTTGTAATACTGCGCTGTGTTAGAGCCCCGTGATACTGTGCTGTGTTAGAGACACGTTATAATACTGCTCTGTGTTAGAGACACGTGATACGGTGCTGTGTTAGAGACACGTTATAATACTGCTCTGTGTTAGAGACACGTGATACTGTTCTGTGTTAGAGACACGTTATAATACTGCTCTGTGTTAGAGACACGTGATACGGTGCTGTGTTAGAGACACGTTGTAGTACTGCGCTGTTTTAGAGACATGTAATACTGCGCTGTGCTAGAGCCACGTGATACTGTGCTGTTTTAGAGACGTGTTGATATACTGCGCTGTGTTAGAGACACGTGATACTGTGCTGTTTTAGAGACGTGTTGATATACTGCGCTGTGTTAGAGACACATTGTAATACTGCGCTGTGTAAGAGACGCGTTGTAATACTGCGCTGTGTTGGAGACACGTTGTAATACTGTGATGTGTTAGAGACACGATGTAATACTGCGCTGGGTTAGAGACACGTGATACTGTTCTTTGTTAGAGACACGTTATAATACTGCGCTGGGTTAGAGACACGTGATACTGTTCTGTGTTAGAGACACGTTATAATACTGCTCTGTGTTAGAGACACGTGATACTGTTCTTTGTTAGAGACACGTTATAATACTGCGCTGTGTTAGAGACACATTGTAATACTGCGCTGTGTAAGAGACGCGTTGTAATGCTGCGCTGTGTTAGAGACACGCTGTAATACTGCGCTGTGTTAGCGACACGTTGTAATACTGCGCTGTTTTATAGACACGTTGTAATACTGCGCGGTTTGATAGACATGTTGTGATACTGCGCTGTGCTAGAGACACGTTGTAATACTGCGTTGTGTAAGAGACACGTTGTGAATCTGTGCTGTGTTAGAGACACGTTATAATACTGCGCTGGGTTAGAGACACGTGATACTGTTCTTTGTTAGAGACACGTTATAATACTGCTCTGTGTTAGAGACATGTTGTAATGCTGCGCTGTGTTAGAGACACGGAATACTGCGCTGTGTTAGAGACACGTTGTAATACTGCGCTGTTTGATAGACATGTTGTGATACTGCGCTGTGTTAGAGACACGTTGTAATACTGCGCTGTTTTAGAGACACGTAATACTGCGCTGTTTTAGAGACTTCGATATTTCAGAACATTAACATGAAGACAACCTTTCAATCGACTGTATTGGGTGTGGTATATGTACTATATGTTGGCCCTGTTATACTAGGACAAGGCTTATTATCCCAGGCGACTGATCAAGCTATACACATTATATCTGTTTACAAACTGTCACAATGACCAACCTTGACAAACATTATCCTTTGTGGCTGTCTAATACAATTAAAAACTGCAAGGTGCAAATCAATCCTGCGTCTAGATGCCTTGGTCTGCTAGTTTGACTTCGCAATGCCATCCTCGTTAAAGTATTGCGCTGATAGTGGAACAGTCATGACATAGAAATAGGCAATTGTAGTTATGTACATATTGAGCTCGTATTAGAATAGAAACCCGTATGAAACATATAATACCCATGTAATTATGAATATCAAATATTAATATTACAATGGAAAAGTTTTCAGCAATACAAGGTATTCGGCTGTTTGCTATCAGTGACTTTTTTTATATTTTCAATGTCAAATTGAACAACAAACACTTAATCTTTCGGTACAGCGAGGTCTTTGTAACTCTCTCTCTCTCTCCTCTTCTCTAGTGTACAACTTTACTAGCTTAATCGCACAAAACTATGCATTTTGGATCTTGCAAACATTTCAGTTCTTTTTCTGGTAGTACTATAATTGTATATTGTCGTTGTCGCATTTTGATTCAAACATTGTTTCACTTAGCAGAACGATTCGGTATTTATTACCTGCTGGTTGATATGAATCTATCAATTACTACCCGTGTTCGTGTATGGCTTCTATTGGGAATATTTGGACTTGCGGGTTTGCGTTTTAAAGTCCTATATATACAGTGTTCTTGTAAAACCTAAGGTCTATATTATCAGATTGATTACAGGAAGGACAATTAGATACATTATGTATTATGTCAACACTGTGCCCACTTAACAATCGACCGACAATCGTGTACGTAATGTCTGTTCAGCATCCACCAAACCTATCAACCTTTACTGACCAGGTACACAGAGGGCACCCGCTGTCACGCGCGCTTCCTACAACTGCTGTGGCGATATTTGATTTTGATTATTTATCATATTAGATCTATCTAGAGTCTCAATTGGTTTATAATAACTGTGGTATTGTCATTTTGCCGCTTTTGGAACCCTCTCCTTGTTGCCGTCCATAGCAATGCATGGTCGGATCCTTGGTTACTCTCTGTAGTGTTGTATCGGGTAAACACTACACAAAGGTAGCGTCCCATGTGTACATAAAGGGGCACAATGGCGTCTCGGGTGTCGTCTAACAATAGAAAAGGAGATCCTTTTCCAGGAGCACGTCACAGCGTTACTACTTACTGTTAGCATTGCATCCCTGGTGTGTACACTGCGCCAGGCAGACGTGTCGACAACACTGCCCTTTTGTTAAAGAGTCATACGCACGAATCAGCGTCACTCTTGCTATGGGGTCGGACGATAGAGCGTAATGCCTCGCCATTGTCAGGGGAGTGACTTTACGACGGATGGTAGTAATATGTATGTACTTAATTGTAGAATCTCGTTCAGAGTCATTTTGAAGCCAACTATTCACAATATGAAATCAAATGAAAACCCGAAACTCTCCGACATCAAAGTTTCCCAAAATACTCCCACGAGACCTCTGTCAGTAACTATTTGTAACCTAAAGAATAAACGCATCCCGGCGTCTGTCAGCTATTGTACGTTGAACCTGCGGTTGTGTAAACAGCGACTAACAATACAAAGCATCACTACTGCCAAACAATCGTCATCATCATCCCGATTAAAGATGGAGGACGATAAAGCCAGAAGCGGTTACGTATGTATCCAGCATGCATGCAGGATGACAGGATGCGATTAGACATTGTACCAATGTGTATGTTTAAGTTGCATATTGACTACAATCTAACTATGAAATCGATAATAAATACATTACAGACACTCTTTGATGACGCTCTCTATGAAGTTTTTACATCGTAAAGTGTTTGCAGCTCTGCGTCAGGTTAATATTGGAAATCATCGAAAACAGAATCGTTGTGTCATGTAAAACCTAACTTGGCGTGAACTACTGTTTGAGGGAGAGAAATTAACGGCATGGTTTGCTGACTGAAAGGGACGTGGGCAAAGGGTCCCTCTACACTATAGGTAATCTAACGGAGAGAAAATCTATCTGAAATATAGTCAGAAGATTTGTACTTTTATTTTCGTTCTTATATTTAAGTGACATTTTGTTTGGTTCTTCAAATTATTTGCCATATTCAGAATAAACACAGTTTTGCCACAGAACAATAGTACGATGTGTTAAACTAACACTGGACCCTATCGTGGACGTTTCGAAAATTTAATATACTTCATCAAATACTTTTGTAACTATATTTGTTTAGAAATTAATAGGTTGTTAATAGAAATATAATTTACTTTGTAGCTAATTCCATTGGAATGATGGTAGGCCTATTCCACCGCGGTAGATAATCGTTCAGTAAAACCAAAATGTCTACCTTAGTAGTATTTTGTCAGATGGTTATCTCACCAAAAACTTGAGGAATTAAGACATTTTGTAGGTGCGCCTTGTTATAGTCAAATGTATCTGTTTACGCGTCTCGTTACCAGTAGAAAAATGATCACTTGGAATAAAGGTGATACATTATTGGTGTCCTGATGCAACTCAACGGAGTTTAACCTAGCCCGAGGGTATCTACCTCCGTAGATCACGTGATAATATCTGAATAATTAATCGCCTCCTGAATAGCAATCAGCTCTTTTCTTTGATTGGTAGACTGAAACATCCCTACAATTATTTTTACGGCGACCAATTTCTTGGAAACTAATCACATGAAATCGTTCAGGTTCGCTACGATAGAAATGTCAGTGTGAATTTATAATCTCCTGTCTGTATAAAACTAGTAGCACTGCCGTGAAATGTCTATACAGGGGGCGTAACCCTCCTATCTGTATAGGACTAGTAACACTGCCGTGGCATGTCTATACAGGGGACGTTACCCTCCTATCTGTATAGGACTAGTAACACTGCCGTGACATGTCTATACAGGGGACGTAACCGTCCTATCTGTATATAACTAGTAACACTGCCGTGACATGTCTATACAGGGGATGTAACCCTCCTATCTGTATAGGACTAGTAACACTACCGTGACATGTCTATACAGGGGACGTAACCCTCCTATCTGTATATGACTAGTAACACTGCCGTTACATGTTTATACAGGGGACGTAACCCTCCTGTCTGTATATAACTAGTAGCACTGCCGTGACAAGTCTATGCAGGGGACGTAACCCTCCTGTCTGTATATAACTAGTAACACTGCCGTGACAAGTCTATGCAGGGGACGTAACCCTCCTGTCTGTATAGGAGCAGTAACACTGTCGTGGCATGTCTATACAAGGGACGTAACCCTCCTGTCTGTATATAACTAGTAACACTGCCGTTACATGTCTATACAAGGGACGTACCCCTCCTGTCTGTATAGGAGCAGTAACAATGTCGTGGCATGTCTATACAGGGGCCGTAACCCTCCTATCTGTATATGACTAGTAACACTGCCGTGCCAAGTCTATACAGGGGACGTAAACCTCCTGTCTGTATATAACTAGCAACACTGCCGTGACAAGTCCATGCAGGGGACGTAACCCTCCTGTATGTATAGGACTAGTAACATTGCCGTGGCATGTCCATACAGGGGACGTAACCCTCCTGCCTGTATATAACTAGTAACACTGCCGTGTCAAGTCTATACAGGGGACGAAACCCTCCTTTCTGTATAGGACTAGTAACACCGCCGTGGCATGTCTATACAGGTGACGGAACCCTCCTTTCTGTATATAACAAGTATATATAACACTGCCGTTACATGTCTATACAAGGGACGTACCCCTCCTGTCTGTATATAACTAGCAACACTGCCGTGACAAGTCCATGCAGGGGACGTAACCCTCCTGTTTGTATAGGTCTAGTAACATTGCCGTGGCATGTCCATACAGGGGACGTAACCCTCCTGTATGTATAGGACTAGTAACATTGCCGTGGCATGTCCATACAGGGGACGTAACCCTCCTCTCTGTATAGGACTAGTAACACCGCCGTGGCATGTCTATACAGGTGACGGAACCCTCCTTTCTGTATATAACAAGTATATATAACACTGCCGTTACATGTCTATACAAGGGACGTAACCCTCCTGTCTGTAAAGTACTAGTAACATTGCCGTGGCATGTCTATACAGGGGACGTAACCCTTTTCTTCTGTATAAACTAGTAACACTGCCGTGACAAGTTTAAACAGGGGACGTAACCTTCCTGTCTGTATAGTAGCATGTAGTTATTTAACTGGTTCTGTTGAATATGTACGTTATCGATTTATTTTCATTCTGAACAGTTATATACAATCCATATATTTATATTCTAAATATATAGCTTTCGGGCATTTATTTGAAAATATTCTCTTTTTTAATACTGTGTTTGTGTGTGTGTGTGTGTGCATCATCAGTGAAACGATATTGACGGAACAATGCTATAACAATCTTAGTCAATTGAGAGATTGATTGCTAGCGATTCAGCGTTAATTTTTAGCGTAGAGCTAAGCGTCACATTGACAAATGCATGAAATTGTTGCCTAGCCACCGGAATCTCATGAACGCAACTTCGGTTTGGTTGATTCATGGTGTGAGCATGTATCTCAAATGCGAATATGATCAAATACAAATGTTAAATTAAAACAAAATGGAGCAAGAATGTATACCGATTCCCCAAGACAACTATACACATATCCAACGAGTAAGCTATGAAACTCAAGTGGGTTGGTTAAATTTCAGAATTCACTTGCAAAAAATGGACACAATTCATTATCGATACCGGTTACTGATTGATGAACTACATAGCAGTTTTGGGAGTGACGAAACCTACAGAAGTTAGGGGAGTGATGGAGGCTACACTATTTATTGGAAAAATAAATTCATAATGTAAGGAAAGGCGCCTCTACAATCTAGTTCACCCATAAAACTGTTTGTGTGATAGATCTGGATACTAATGAGATGCCTTGTGTCCAATGGAAGTTAGGTAATAAAGGTTGAGCGGTAGATTGTGGTAGAACCAGCGACTGTGTGGTCATCACGGATCGGGTCAGTATTCATGAAACCGTTCACAGACTCACACATTGAGTCTGTGCTCAAGACAACACTTTTGTAACTCGCTTAAATCATGAAAAAGGTCAAGTGTAAACATGGAAAAAAGCATACAACTGAACTTAGTTTTGAAAATTTGTCCGTTTGATTGACATTTTTTTTTTCTTTTTTCTTTCTTTCTCGGAAACAAGAAATTGGGCCAAAGCACAGAATCTAAGTTTGAGCATGTTAATTGTTTCATGAATACGCGTTCGGGACATTAATATCAAACGGTAAAATGCTTGGTTATACACGACTAGCACCCTTAGGTAGCGGTCAGTGCGCTAGTCACTGTTTGATAACGGGTATTTGTATTAATTGTCCAGTATGATAATCATGTTCTGAAAGAAACCCATTTGTTTATCGCCTTGAATTTACATCTTAGCTAGTTTAGTGTCTGCGAAGATGTCCTTGCAATGACGGCAGGACAGTAAATGTGTGACAATAAACTTTTGTACATTGTACATTTAACTACACAAAAGGTAACACATTATTTCACATGAATATTAATAAGCCTGCGTCACAACCGGGCCCGCGTAGACTGCCTTCTCGATAACCCTATAGTACATGTACCGTGTATGATGAACACATCAAAATTAATTATTCCGTTTCATATTTACGATGCACCAAAAAAGTTACTTAAAGTTTGATATTTCAAAATAATCGCAGAATAAATTGCAATAAATTATCCTGCTTATGATTCGCTGAGTAATTTCAAAAGTATTCTTTCACTCGCGAGATATCCCAGCTTGCCGCAAGCACGCTATATAACTAAATTATTGTGTATATATGCATTCGACCTACGCAGAACCTTACCATTAACAGAGCGTGCTAACGTAACCGAACCCAAGACGACAAAATGTGTCAGTCTTTCCAGTGGAAGATATCATATTTTGTATTACAACGCACACTTCTTCGGTTCGTCAATACTTTCACATTTAAAACGGAAATGACGACACCTATCTACGAACAAAAAGATACCAAAAGGTGGCTTTCAAGTAGCCAAGATATCAAGGTAAAAGATGTTTCGTACCCTTACGTGGCTATATATACTGATTGAGGGATAAATACTCTGAGGCCCTAACACAGGGTTTTATGGGATAATCCCATCCGATCTTTGTGCCCTAACACAGGGTTTTATGGGATAATCCCATCCGATCTTTGTGCCCTAACACAGGGTTTTATGGGATAATTCCATCCGATCATTGTGCCCTAACACAGGGTTTTATGGGATAATCCCATCCGATCTTTGTGCCCTTACACAGTGTTTTATGAGATAACCCCGTCTGCTATTTGTGCCCTAACACAGGATTTTATGAGATAACCCTGTCTGCTCTTTGTGCCCTAACACAGGGTTTTATAAGATAAACCCGTCTGCTCTTTGTGCCCTTACACAGGGTTTTATGAGATAACCCCGTCTGCTCTTTGTGCCCTACCACAGGGTTTTATGAGATAACCCTGTCTGCTCTTTGTGCCCTAACACAGGGTTTTATGAGATAGTCCCGTCTGCTCTTTGTGCTCTAACACAGGGTTTTATGAGATAATCCCGTCTTCACTTTGTGCCCTAACACAGAGTTTTATGGGATAATCCCATCCCATCTTTGTGCCCTTACACAGTGTTTTATGAGATAACCCCGTCTGCTCTTTGTGCCCTAACACAGGGTTTTATGAGAAAGCCCCGTCTGCTCTTTGTGCCCTACCAAAGAGTTTTATGGGATAATCCCATCCCATCTTTGTTCCCTTACACAGTGTTTTATGAGATAACCCCGTCTGCTCTTTGTGCCCTACCACAGAGTTTTATGGGATAATCCCATCCGATCTTTGTGCCCTAACACAGGGTTTTATGGGATAATCCCATCTGCTCTTTGTGCCCTAACACAGGGTTTTATGAGAAAGCCCCGTCTGCTCTTTGTGCCCTAACACAGGGTTTTATGAGATAATCCCGTCTGCTCTTTGTGCCCTAACACAGGGCTTAATGAGATAACCCCGTCTGCTCTTTGTGCCCTAACACAGAGTTTTCCGGAATGACCCTGACCGATCTTTGTGCCATGACACGTGATTTTATGAGATAACCCCGTCTGCTCTTTGTGCCCTGATAAAGGGTTTTTGCGAGATAATACCGTTCGATCTCTAAACATGCCATGTAAAACTATTTGTATGCCAATATTGCAGAGAAAGGTTAAGGCCAAGTTTATTGGGAAAGGGATTACTGGTGTCTCCCGGGCAATTCCCTGGCCGGCGATAACGCCCCTGTCTGTCTATAGGGAACGCCTGGGTCAGACAAATCTCAACTATTGACCCGTAGTTACCATCTAGTGGTAATAGGGACTTTAGGATGGGACAACAGATCATGAATATTCATTAAGCTGACAGTGATTCAATAACTACTATTTTTTCTAGCGCGAAATGTTAGATATGAAGTAGATGAGGAACCTGCTGACACAACGGTAATAAAACACGAATGTTGCCGACTGACAACTGTTCTCACATGACCAAGATGACCTGATGTCAATTCTTCTGAGCGATTATTTTTGGCATCATCGTGTAGGTGTTTGCTCGTAATCACTATTAAGCCCGGTCCTAGCCGGGTAACTATGCCAGCATTCCTGGTGTTACGTTACCACAGAGGGATGGGACAATCCATGTCTGATTCCTTGGTACACAGAGCGATGGGACAATTCATGTCTGATTCCTTGGTACACAGACCGATGGGACAATTCATGTCTGATTCCTTGGTTCACAGAGCGATGGGACAATTCATGTCTGATTCCTTGGTACACAGATGGATGGGACAATCCATGTCTGATTCCTTGGTACACAGTGGGATGGGACAATCCATGTCTGATTCCTTGGTACAGAGAGGGATGGGACAATTCATGTCTGATTCCTTGGTACTTGATCTCTATCAATCGTTGCTACATATTTACACCGTCCGGTTAACGCCAAGTACACGATTACAAAATAGACATAACATCAACATCAAAACCAATCTTAAGGACACCTCTTCAAACTCCATTGCCATTATTAGTGTTGCTTATATTTGTATAAACGTTCAGTACCACATTTTAGGAAAAAAATATATGTACCGGGTATGCATAAAGTATATTGTTATGATTTCCTAGAACCGAAAGCCGGCATTGTGTCTTCCGTTGCTAACCTTTAATACCGGAAGTCACTGTTAATAACTGTGCGGGTATTAGAAAGACTGATATTATTACCAAGGCCACCAGTCTCAAACCTTTTGTTTCTGAGGCGAGTAGAAGTATGTCTATACATGAGCGCTGAACCAGGCACCGAGAAACAGATTGATATCCAGCGACGCTTTCAATTACCACATATTGTCTCACACATTCGCGACGAATTCCCCTCTGACTCAACTATGGCTGTTTCACACTTAATCAGGATCTGAATTTAGACTTTTTCACTTAATTAAAAAAGAAATGAAGGGATATGGGTAGTTTGTGCAGGAATACATTTTTGAAATAAAAAAAAAATCAAGGGCAATACATGCCACCCGCTGCCACCATCAGCCCGAAGCCAGGCCCGTATCCGACACATACGTGAGAGTCGGGCTTGTTTTCTAGTTTAATTTACCCCAATATCGCGACAAAGCCCCACACAGTATCATACGGCAGCCATGTTACACAAGCATCACCAGCAACAAGTACACGATAAATTGAATCAGTTTGCGATAGTTCTACGCTCGTTTCCATGTGGATGATTGCTGCGAGACAAATTACTTCCGGTCGTGTTGACAAAATGAGAAATGTTTGCAATTGAAAGCCATCAGTGCTGTTACTATTGATACAATATACCGACTTCTTTGGCTTCTGCCGCTGTGAGCGACTGATGGAATTTGATGAAATGTAAATAGCTGAGAAGCACATGAAATCATTGTAGAGGAAATCAGAATGCGTCTCGCCTCCCGCCGCTATGGCTGGCGCGGAGCGAGTGCTGACTGATGACGCGGGAGTTGGACGCGTAGGGCGAGGTGGTGATCCGGTCAATTGTGACGTGTCATGTAATCCCGACGTTATACACATGTTTCGTTAGGGCAACAATCGCCGCATCAATTACGACATCATGTCCAGACAATTTTATCAACTGATAAATCACTTGTGCTTACCAGATGATCGATGATATACGGCCATAATGGATGACCAGCATAAATCGTCGGGCTCTGAGAGGACGTTGTACCATTATTGCATTTTCTTTGAATAATTCAGCAAAGAATGCAAATACACCAATAATTTGCACAAATGAGATGCAATAATGTGTTCGTACGTACACGGCACACATCTCGTGACTGGGGGTTCCTTGTATAGCTGGTTGTGATGATAGAGGAATTTAGGTGACTTCCAATGACTGTTGATAGGGTGCGTTCTCAACATCCGGTCGTCTCATTGAAAGAGGCGACTATAAACAAATACGGTAGTTTCTGCCTTATAATTGATTGCTTTAATTAGCGTATCAAAGGAAATGGACGACAATAAAACTACACTATAGGATTTCTACGAGGTGTGCAGTTTGCACTTCGTCTTTAAGGTTGTGTATTTAAAGAGAAATTCAAAAACTTAAAATGTGTCACTATTAAGCACCGTACTAATTTTTATCAGAATTTAAGTTCTAAATGTGAACAGGTTTCAATGCCCTTCCTGTTAATAAACGAAACATTCATCAGTTAGTGTCTGCCAGAGATTTTTAACTGAATGATTATTATGTCACAATTGTAAAGCCGCCGCTATCCACACGTTACACGTAAAACAAATCACCGCTGATTTGGTAGATGTTTTATATTGGCAATATATAACACAGGTTAAAATATACCTTCTCTTGAGGCCAAGAGTCCGTAATGCACTTAGACTGCATATAGCATACACAGTTGTAGTCAAGCTAGCCATTGTACTTTTATAGGGGCGAATAAGCTGACATAGGTCCTCATACTCATTAAATATGTAGCATGTACTATCAGTTGCAGAAATAGGGCCAAATAAAGAAGTCACTCAATGATAGGTGTGCCAGTCTGGGGCCATTCTAGGGTTACGTCGCCCGGTCGAGCACTTGATTTGCTATGCACGCGGCACATTGCCCTACTTTGCCGAGTTTTATGACTCCCGTCTCAATATCACGATTGGTTTTATAATCCATGAGTTGTAATGAGCAGGGTTGCCTGGTGTACATAGCCAGGGCCGCTTCCAGCACGACCATTACGGTGTAAGCGTGTACATGAACCGGTCCCAACTCAAGACAATTCTGCAATACCAAATATATTTCTGTATCGGAGCCGTGAGCTATGGTATATAATTCTACCCTCGATGACGTTCACCTTCAATTACAGCTATTGCTTTTTACGTGTTTACATTATTAGTCTGAAATGTCCATCGTCATATAGAAAATAAAACAAAGATAGTAAAACGTAAAACTGCGTTATCATATTGGTCGAAAACTGAAGGTGTTGTCCAAATATATAGCCCCGTGCCTTCACCTGGGTAGGATAAACATCACATGATTGGTGATAGTAGAGACGTATCTAATATATGGGTCTGATAAAACATCGGTTATCTATTGAAGAAAAAGTTTACCCCGTTATCAAGGATAAAACAAGGGCAATCAGTCACCATGGATTCTGATTCAGGTTATTTTATTTCTTGTGTAAGACACATTGGAGAATTGACATACAGTGACATACAAATAAGCAATGGTTATCCAATGTACAACCCAATAGTTACCCAGAAATGAACGCACCTAGGTTCCATACAGACCAGAAATGCCCTATTTTTAGTGCTGATATATCCATTAACCGTTTCATCCTTAGTATGTTTTTGTGGTAATGCAGTCGGTAAAGAAGCATGAAGGAACATGTATTAATCTCGAACCATGTCAGTCATGGTAAGGGGTCTGTAAAGGACTTATCAGAAAGGTGATAAGGCGATCACTAGATCTGTTATACTTTACAGAATCACCACCTTGTATGGATGTCGTCGAGGAGTAGTACTCGAGCTGGAACTGCGATATATCCAGAAATGGCAACCTATTTTACGTGTTTACTAACAGGACCACAGCGACATTAGTATGGGGCACGGCAACACAAGGACAACTGATGTTACTGATGTAAGATTTAACACGGGTACTGAGGTTATTTATGTAGAAAATGTTTCGGGATACTGTTAAGTACATACGATGTATTTGTCCAAAGGCATATAACCATTCGCACAATTATTACGTGATTGCCTTCTTGTGTAAGCACGAATTGTATCAACCTCATAATCAGATGATAGCTGTGTCGATGTCCTCTCCAATGGCAGAGCTACATCACTGCTC
Source organism: Mizuhopecten yessoensis (assembly GCF_002113885.1). Classification (NCBI taxonomy): domain Eukaryota; kingdom Metazoa; phylum Mollusca; class Bivalvia; order Pectinida; family Pectinidae; genus Mizuhopecten; species Mizuhopecten yessoensis. The sequence goes on along the minus strand of NW_018408627.1, from coordinate 147,030 downwards.
TGTTATGTTTCATGCGTGTAGTTTTACTGCTTTCCACCATACCCGAGGGCCACAACAGGAAGTGCCAACTATACACGTATCCTGTTGTATTATATATCACGTGGATATTTTAATGCAAATCAATTCTCTTGAACTAATTCCGACTATCTATGATAAGTGCGTTGTACATCATGTTAAAGCGGACTAATTATACGGAGATATAAACATGTCGTTACTAGCTATTACTCTGCGTTTAGTGTCCTGACTTATTTGGTATTCGTTTACCAGAAGGACTATGTTAGTGACAAACTAGTTAGGATTTAATGAAAGTCTTGAACTGCTCCCTGACCGGAGGAAACCAACTGTATTGCTCATATTTAGTTACAAAGTAATTTGAAGGCAAATAACAAAACAACATAATTATAAAGGAACTTCAAAATTTCGATAACATACAACTTACACAGAAGTCACACCCGCATTCCCCACAGAAGCCAGGTCCACTCTTCCCTGTTCAAGTTACTGTTTTATGAATATTGTCAGTAGACAGAAGCCTTCAGAATGACATGAACAATTGACAGGAAGGGCCTTGCACGTTTCGCGTATTTTTACAGTGACATTCGCTATGACATTCATGTGCCTTCTGTCAACAGAAAGCAGTTCAGTAATCTTATTTACATTTTTAACTTTATTTAACTTTTATACTTTTTATAACTTTTACTGCAACTGTTTTTGTGAAAGCAATTGGAATAAATCAAATTGTAGTTATGATATACGCTTGAAATGTTCAAATGACTGTACATTGCAAAGCACGGGCCTATTGATTTTACAAAATAGTCCGTGGAAAATCCTGATGGAAAGTAAACAAAAATCACATTTAATAACAAAGAGTATATTTTTTAAAATTTGAATCAATATATAAAGGCCTTTGTACGATTTTACATCCCTCAAAGATTGTCAATTGTTCATGCCTAGTTTATCGACCAACGGCACAGATATCATGTAAATCTGGTCATACAGTTGGCTACAACTGACAAATGAATTAAGTTAGATTATATGCTCACTTACAAATGCCTTTGTCGTGTAATAGTTTTATCTTACTCATAAGGATCGAATGTTCTCAGCTGGCATTCATAACCAGAGTTATCGAGTGAGGTAGATCACTATAACCAGAGTTATCGAGTGGGGTAGATCATTATAACCAGAGTAATCGAGTGAGGTAGATCACTATAACCAGAGTTATCGAGTGGGGTAGATCACTATAACCAGAGTTATCGAGTGAGGTAGATCACTTTAACCAGAGTTATCGAGTGAGGTAGATCACTATAAGCAGAGTTATCGAGTGGGGTAGATCATTATAACCAGAGTTATCGAGTGGGGTAGATCACTATAACCAGAGTTACCGAGTGAGGTAGATCACTATAACCAGAGTTATCGAGTGAGGTAGATCAATATAATCATAGTTATCGAGTGAGGTAGATCACTATAACCAGAGTTATTGAATGAGGTAGATCACTCTTACAAGAGTTATCGGTTGTGATAGATCACTATAACCAGAGTTATCGAGTGAGGTAGATCACTCTAACCAGAGTTATCGAGTGAGGTAGATCACTTTAACCAGAGTTATCGAGTAAGGTAGATCACTATAACAAGAGTTATCGAGTGAGGTAGATCACTCTTACAAAAGTTTTCGGGTGGGATAGATCACTAAAACCAGAGTTATCTAGTGAGGTTGATCACACTCACTTAAGTTATCGAGGTAGATCACACTCACTTAAGTTATCGAGGTAGATCACAATAACAAGACATCATCCAGCTGGGTAAGGATGCTTATTTTAAGCATCGAATATTAAAATGAAAGTTTTGTTTTGCTAATATATCTTATTTTGTTTTGTTTTGATTCAATGATATCGTTTCCGCGTCAAGTTTGAATTCCAAGACACGGATCTTTAAGACAGTTGTGAATCAAGCACGTCGTTGATACTCGACTCTATTAACAAACATAAAAGCAAGCTCACCGTTTTATGTCTTTGAAGCCATTGCTATAATTAGTACTAATGGCGAATCAATGTCCAGTAATGTCATAAATCCGCCTGGAAAACCACGTGGCGTTTGGTAACGAAATCGCGTGCCATCATCTCTCAGTTGCGCACTTGTTTACTGGGCAGGAAGTGTTGCATCTCCGCGACTCCGATCACATGATATGATTAATAAAGCGCCCAGGAGAATCGGAATACCATAAATCGGGTCAGACAGCTAAACCTCCACAGAATCGTTATCAAAGTGCCTGCTGGATCACGACTACCGTTTATTGTTACAAGGGCAAATAAACTCGAGGGTAACAAGTGCTCTTGGGATACAGATAGTTATATACTTGTATCGAGGCCCGTATGAAGCTTTGGTTGGTCAGCAAAATGACAGCTCGTAGGACTTTACTGTTAATCCCAAACTGAAGAGCGCACATCTACATTTATTAACACTAATTTCATTCCCTATTTTGCAAAAACGTCAAGATTGTTAACATTGCTTGGAGCATCACGTGAGCACACATATGGTGTTTAGTCGTTTCGGGATCCTTTTAAATTTGGCTGTTGTTTCCGATCTGAGCTGCGATTTGGCCCCACCTGATGAGCGACGGTATAACTTAATTGACGCTGACCCTAGGGAGACTCCACTGATGATTCGTCCACTAATACTTATCTAAATCGAATTGCTCGCCCGTCGCATCCCGACTGTAGGAGTTTTATTGAATTCATATTCCATATTATCCATAAAAGGAACAACATGAAACCATAACATTTACTTAGCACGGCCATTTATACATAAATAATGGCGGACTACGACGATGCGGACATATTTCAAATTCCTTGGAAAATCGTTTAGACATATCACTCCACCATCAGTCCTAGCCTCCCCCTCCCCCCTCCCACTGAGCCCCATTTCTCCTTTATTCACTGTAGCAGATATTATACAATCATCGACTTTTGTGATGGTTGATTAAGTGTGATATGAACCTGAAGAAGTGATATTAACCATGGCTTCGCTAAAGTCAATATCATTTTTCAGGTTCATATCACATCTTATATAACTTGCACAAAGTCCATATTTGTTTTTATTATATACTCCATCGATACAATAATAACCTCACGGTTCTGGATAAGACGAGTTGATTGCCAGTTCTTCGTTGTGTTTGATTTATTGTTGTTTTTTCTATTTTATCGCAGGTTCCCAGTACCTTTTGAGCTCCATGGACTTTGGAACGTTGTTTTCGGGAATTCTACGCCGTTGATGATGTTAAATCCACCAAAACATCTACTTGTATAACTGATGTTAGATTTACATTTGTGTAAAGTTCACTTTTACCCGAACGAGCTTCCTTGAAAAATTTAGCCAGGATTGAATCTAACAGTTCGGCAGCGTAGTCCAGATTCTTTTCGTTTAAATACGGTGGCATTTCTGTACTAACAGCACTTATCCGCTAGTATTATTTTTGTAAAATTGCTATTTTTACAGAGGCAAAACGATTGGTAGCACCCAGCTTTTTTTGTCGTTTGTAAGAAATTATCAGGTATAATACTTACCAGTTTGTAGTAGGACAAAGAATAGTGATAAAGAGAGTGTCGTCGCTGGGGTTCGAACCCGCGTCCCTTGGCACTCCAGCCCGATGCTCTTCCGCTGAGCTAAAGGGAAATTCCCTACAGCTGACGCTTGTAAACCAACCTTTTTTTCAAACACCAACCCAGGTTCTTTGACTCCCTGCCAAGGGTTCTCCGACCTTGAACAGGAAGGGTCAAAGGCACCAGTTTGTAGTAAGACGAGGAATAGTGATAAAGATAGTGCCGTCACTGGGACTCGAACCCGCGACCATTGGCTATTCAGCCCGTTGCTCTACCACTGAGAAATTCCATTTAGCTCGAAGCTAGAAGACGGCCGTAATTCTATGTACAATTAAAATCAGCCACACATTTATAGCATTTTACCAGTGAAATATATCAAAGCTGCAGATTATCTGATCAGCTGCCGCGATACTAGAATAAGTGGTTGTTTTGTACATCTTTAGTGCAAACACTAATTATTAACATAACTAAATTATTGATAACGTTTGTTTTGTTAGAAATATGTACTAGACAGTAGCAAAAATTTGAAGAACTGCATAAGTAGCTTATTCCAAATGGCGCGCATCCTTGTTGCCAATCGTGGCGTCATTAAAATTTGACGTCAAAGAGTATGTACAAATGTAGCTAAATCCCGCACTTTGTTGATGAAGTAATATTTTCGTCGTTGCAAATTAAGATATAATACAAAGTTAAAAATAAAAAAAATAAAAAAATAAAGTTGGTGTTTTTTCTACTATGACAATGGGACAAGCAACACCTTTTGTAATTTATATAATAAACCGGCTAGTCACAGAACAGGGTTGGTATAAAATAGTGACGGCATTTCCTTTAGTTTTTATTGTTTGTTTCTCCAAAATTTATCATGTTTATTGAGGGCGTTACCCGAGAAATAGGTTGAATGGAGGGGAAACACCACCTTGTAAGGACACCCCAGAAACTACTTTGTGTAAGATACTCAAGAAACTGTGATACTCCGTACACCACCTTGTGTAGGATACCCCGGACACCGCCTAGTGTAGAATACCCCGGACACCGCCTTGTGTAGGATACCCTTGACACCGCCTTGTGTAGGATAACCCGGACACCGCCTAGTGTAGGATACCCCGGACACCGACTTGTGTAGGATACCCCGGACTGCGACTTGTGTAGGATACCCCGGACACCACCTTGTGTAGGATACCCGGACTCCACCTTGTGTAGGATACAACGGACACCGCCTTGTGTAGGATACCCCGGACACCGCCTAGTGTAGGATACCCCGGACACCGACTTGTGGAGGATACCCCGGACTGCGACTTGTGTAGGATCCCCGGACTCCACCTTGTGTAGGATACACCGGACCCCGCCTTGTGTAAGATACCCCGGACACCGCCTTGTGTAGGATACCCCGGACACCACCTAGTGTAGAATACTCCGGACACCACCTAGTGTAGGATACCCGGACTCCACCTTGTGTAGGATACAACGGACACCGCCTTGTGTAGGATACCCCGTTCACCGCCGGGTGTAGGATACAACGGACACCGACTTGTGTAGGATACCCCGGACACCACCTTGTGTAGGATACCCCGGACACCACCTAGTGTAGGATACCCCGGACACCGCCTAGTATAGAATACCCCGGACACCACCTAGTGTAGGAAACCCCGGACACCGCCTAGTATAGAATACCCCGGACACCACCTTGTGTAGAATACCTTGGATACCGCCTCGTGTAGAATACCTTGGATACCACCTTGTGTAGGATACCATGGACATCACCTTGTGTAGGATACCCTGGACACCGCCTTGTGTAGAGTACCCTGGATACCGCCTAGTGTAGGATACCTCGGACACCGCCTTGTGTAGAGTACCCTGGCCACCACCTTGTGTAGGATACCCCGGGCACCGCCTTGTGTAGAGTACCCTGGACACCGCCTTGTGTAGGATACTTCGGACGTTATTTTATTGTACAAAACAGCCTAAAAGCAACACGCTCATTGAGACGTTTGACGTTATTAAGTGATCTCGATATTCTATGAGCTGATCACATCGACATCGTGTTTCAGCTTGGTTTGTTAAATGTTTAATACAAGTATGGTTAGAATGTATGAAAACAAATAAAGTCCCGACATGATGAGTAGTTAACATCGGTTTAATTGATCTGATCACTTAATTACTTGGGAAATACTGGTTAAATGGATAGCAGGGATATAAATGAGGTCAGATGAGAATTATTGCAGAATTAGATTACAATCAATTTTTTCATCTGATGTTGTATTTCCCACGATTACCTCGGTAGACGCTACATGTAATGTGTGCTATCTGGTGGTAACGGTAAACCAATTTCTCGATAAAAAACAACAACCGGACTTTGTTAACTCAAAATTCTATTATTTCCAAATATTAAATCAACATTAAATCTTAAATGTCAATATTGATTAATTTTTGAGGTATCACGTAACCCTGTCGTGATCAATCCATGCCTGATATCCATTATTGCAGATATTAATCATTCAATACTTTTGTGGAGAAACTAGATATACGTATGGCTCCTGTGTAGAAACCAGATATACCTATAGCTCCTGTGTAGAAACCATATTTACTTATAGCTCCTGTGTAGAAACTACATATACTTATAGCTCATGTGTAGAAACTAAATAAATTAATAGTTTCCATGTAAATATTCAAAGTAAAATATACATATAATTGATATGTTATACAGGATAGAGTTTCATACCGGATACACTTACAACTATGGGGATTAAATTCGGGACCTAAACATTACCAATCCTAGACTTCACATATCTATCGCCAAGAATGAAAACGAAACATGAATAGCCAGACAAGGGAAGTAATTCTAAGGTAGAAAATATCTTTCTTGTTGTTTTATATTTTATCAAAAGGTAGCATACTCGAAACAAACATCGCTGAAGCTGAACTCTTATAACGAAGGTTTTGCAGGTTCTCAAAAACAAAAAGGCCTGCGTATGTCAATATATGTCGCAGAAGGCGAACAATGTTGGGCCCCTAGCAGAATCGGGAGTTTTTCAGTGTCTTCGGGGACATTTGAGAGACTAAAATTGGTTTGCTGCCCCTATTGAAAGACTTGGGATGTGTCTTGCCTTTTCGGTGATGTATCCGTACCCATACGTCTCCATGTGACCCTAGCTATTGGTGGGACGTGAATCATAGATAAACACTGGTATCATTCACCCTTACATGAACCTCAATTACCTCACAAATGTATAATTGCTTATTTCTACTTGTTTCAGTAATGAAAATAATAACAGACACTCGACCTTGCCTTGTACTAAGAATAAACGAGTGAGATACTGGTCTTGTTCATGAAGAATCGAACGAGTGAACCCCTAACATGTCTTTTCATTTAGGAATTAGCAAGTGTGTGTATTGTCTTATTTACAAAGAATTATTTACGGTCTTGTTCATGAAGAATTGAACGAATGAATCCCTAACATGTCTTTTCATTTAAGAATTAGCAAGCGTGTGTATTGTCTTATTTACAAAGAATTATTTACGAGTCCCTTGTCTTGTTCACTAACTTAGAATTAACGAAGATGTGTTTTGTTTGTCTCCAAATGGAATAAAGCCAAGACGAGCGCACGACCTAACTCAGTAGCGCACATCTCAATATCTCGTCATCCATAGCTCGAGTATTTCCGGAACCCAATGTGTCCCAATGGACATGTTGCACGAAACAGGCCATATTTAATTGTCATTACACAACAGAATAGAAAATTCATCGGAAAGAGTTAAGACCCAACTGTGATTTGATTTCAAGTCATTGGTTCTCATTAATGAGTCGGTATGTTGAGGTGGCGTGTTGCCATGCGGCCGAGGGGCTCACAGCTACCATTTAACCAATCCACGACACATTTCTCTTAGCAGTGACAAGATGTGTTACCTTACTTCCGGTTTCAAACTGTCAGACATGTTAATGCTTTCAAAACTATGACACAGAAACGTTTGTTGTAAACACGTAATGTAGAACCTCAGACATACTGCAGGCACGGGACATCCACAGCAATGCGACCCGGAAGTGATGTAATGGATACTAATGAACCACTATTTATAGATACATGTATGTTCAAATCGCTACCTTGTAATTATCGTATAAATTTGCTTTTATTGATACGTAATGCACCTTCGATTGGATTGACGACATATTCATACCAAATAGTTTCATCGTTCCTACCAGGTGGTGTTGTCGAGCAAACAATGGGAATGAGGCGTCAGAGGCCGCTGGGGGAGAAGACTGACTAATGATCAGTTAATAACATGCAAACTCCGGTCTTGTTTTTTGCTAGGTAAGATGGTATAGAAATCCATCCTTTTTACAACCTCGTGTATTATGTATGATACAGACATCAAGCATAGAGCAGTTACATAAATAATTCTGGTGTAATCTAAATTATCCTCATACGGCAATATTTCTAGTGTTTTGAAACATAATTATTGAACAGAGCAGAAGTACATTTGTATTCCAGGAATGGTTTAGTCTCGGGAGAAAACTGACAAGTGCGTGTGACTGCAAACACAGGACGCACACGTGGATGAACTCAGCCAAACACAGTACGCACACGTGGATAAACTCAGCCAAACACAGGACGCACACGTGGATGTAGTTAATATCCTCTTTCACAGTGACTTATATCATAAACATATACTGTCAAACCTACTTAAATATAGCGCATTTAATCTTTATAAAATGTTTATCGCTTGAAATTAACATCAAGAAAAAATATTGCTGTATGTGTCGCAGAAAAATTAACAGCGTACCACTGACTAATGATCAGTTAATAACATGCAAACTCCGGTCTTGTTTTTTGCTAGGTAAGATGATATAGAAATCCATCCTTTTTACAACCTCGTGTATTATGTATGATACAGACATCAAGCATAGAGCAGTTACATAAATAATTCTGGTGTAATCTAAATTATCCTCATACGGCAATATTTCTAGTGTTTTGAAACATAATTATTGAACAGAGCAGAAGTACATTTGTATTCCAGGAATGGTTTAGTCTCGGGAGAAAACTGACAAGTGCGTGTGACTGCAAACACAGGACGCACACGTGGATGAACTCAGCCAAACACAGTACGCACACGTGGATGAACTCAGCCAAACACAGTACGCACACGTGGATGACACTCATTGTCATATGTAACATTTTATATTATAATCTCATTGACATATGTAACATTTTATATTATAATCTCATTGACATATGTAACATTTTATATTATCATCTCATTGACATATGTAACATTTTATATTATCATCTCATTGACATATGTAACATTTTATATTATCATCTCATTGACATAAGTAACATTTTATATTATTATCTCATTGTCATATGTAACATTTTATATTATAATCTCATTGTCATATGTAACATTTTATATTATAATCTCATTGACATATGTAACATTTTATATTATCATCTCATTGACATATGTAACATTTTATATTATCATCTCATTGACATATGTAACATTTTATATTATCATCTCATTGACATATGTAACATTTTATATTATCATCTCATTGACATATGTAACATTTTATATTATCATCTCATTGACATATGTAACATTTTATATTATCATCTCATTGACATATGTAGCATTTTATATTATCATCTCATTGACATATGTAACATTTTATATTATCATCTCATTGACATATGTAACATTTTATATTATCATCTCCTTGACATATGTAACATTTTATATTATCATCTCATTGACATAAGTAGCATTTTATATTATTATCTCATTGTCATATGTAACATTTTATATTATAATCTCATTGACATATGTAACATTTTATGTTATCATCTCATTGACATATGTAACATTCTATATTATCATCTCATTGACATATGTAACATTTTATGTTATCATCTCATTGACGTATGTAACATTCTATATTATTATCTCATTGACATATGTAACATTTTGTAAAAGTTTGTTCCTTTAAATGTTATACAAGTGTAATGTATTTCAGTGTATCTAACTAATTTCCTAGATAAAACCAAACAAGATGGCGGTGATCTTAATCGATTACGAGGTGCATGGTTTTACTCAGTCCAGGTCTTTTATACATATGTACATGCACCTGTGTATACCGTATTTTTTCAGCTAACAAATTATACAGGAAACATCTTGTCTCGTCACATTTGTTTACATATAATTGGCTGAAGTGGTCGAAATGGTCGAGTCACCACCGGTCAGTATGACTTTATAGTTGACCTAAACTGTGCTATAATTCTCATTATACATCTTAACTTGTAGTAATTTTTTGTGTATTTCGCCCTACTGAAATTCCATTAAAATGCCATTACCTGTAGTTAATATCCTCTTTCACAGTGACTTATACAATAAAACATATACTGTCAAACCTACTTAAATATAGCGCATTTAATCTTTATAAAATGTTTATCGCTTGAAATTAACATCAAGAAAAAATATTGCTGTATGTGTCGCAGAAAAATTAACAGCGTATTACTTGTCCATATAATTAATGCCTTAAGCGTAACAGGCAAAATTTAAAAAAAAACGTGATAAGTATCACAGGTATAATTATTGTTGGAGCAAACGAAATAACATCATATGGCATTGGGTGAGTATAGATATCAGGTAGTCGAGTCGCGGAATGGATAGCGCACCCGCCTTTCTACAAGATAAATTTGATTCGCATTTGTTATAAAACAAAGTTCAAAAAGATAGCCCAAGTATTGCCACTGATGAAACAGAAATGTTCTTTTCAATGTTCCTACATGATAACGGTCATATTACAAACAATGCTAGTACGCGATGCTATACTATCTATCAAGTTTAAACCTCCGTCCCCAATACTTGTCAGACCTTCATTATACCCGTTAACATTACACCAATATTCTATGCAACGCCAAACAAAGAGCAGGGAATTGTGCGGCCATTCCGAGACTGTTACAAGGAATTAACAGACTAGCCTGCCTATCCCTACTTTTTACGCTATCTAGTATACAAAGGGACGGATTATAAATAATAATTACTTTCTGTTTTGCCTTCATAAATATCAGTCTCCTTTCACTAAAGATCCGCCTCATTCATTTTGCATGCCTGCATCCAGCGATTTGCCAGTACGATTGTGTATCGGCAAGGCGAGTTAGGGCCGTGACGTCCCTGGGGCCGCACATATTAGCCATTTATTTCACCAATAATCATACCTTCCCAGCAACCAATGGACCACGATCAAAATCACGTCAGCGAAAAGTCCACAAGATATTCCACGAATAACGCAACCTCAATCAAGGTAATTTGATTATAATTTTAAATATCCTGCTGAAGTGGAAACGAGCATGATACTAACTATGTCAACATACAATTATGAATAATGCCTAGGACATTAAAATCTGATCGGTGATATCCATTATCGTAGATTTTATATCAGAGATAATAAAGCGATGGGACAACTGCGGGGATAAGGAGTAGTTTGTGACCAGCGGCTGGCGTTAACAGGTGGACACGTGAAGCAGTGATAGGATGATGCGTGGGTATGTTAGGGATTTCATAGAAGTACATTAAACATTGTCATCGAACCATTTAGATAGACTTCGACTGGCGCATCATGAAATTGTATAACAAAAGGTTTAATAGAAATATAACAGAAGTCTATCACGACAATGTAACAAAACAGGTTTACTAGAAATATTAAAGAAGTCTATCACGACAATGTAACCAATCAGGTTTAATAGAAATATTACAGAAGTCTATCACGACATTGTAACCAAACAGGTTTAATAAAAATATTACAGAAGTCTATCGCGACATTGTAGTCAAACAGGTTTAATAAAAAATATTACAGAAGTCTATCACGACAATGGAACCAATCAGTTTTTATAGAAATATTACAGAAGTCTATCACGACATTGTAACCAATCCGGTTTAATAGAAATATTACAGAAGTCTATCACGACATTGTAGCCAAACAGGTTTAATAAAAAATATTACAGAAGTCTAACACGACAATGGAACCAATCAGTTTTATAGAAATATTACAGAAGTCTATCACGACATTGTAGCCAATCAGGTTTAATAGAAATATTACAGAAGTCTATCACGACATTGTAGCCAAACAGGTTTAATAAAAAATATTACAGAAGTCTAACACGACAATGGAACCAATCAGTTTTATAGAAATATTACAGAAGTCTATCACGACATTGTAACCAATCAGGTTTAATAAAAATATTACAGAAGTCTATCACGACATTGTAACCCAAGAGGTTTAATGGAAATATTACAGATCACGACAACGTAACCAACCAGGTTTAATAGAAATATTGCAGAAGTCTATCACGACATTGTAACCCAAACAGTTTTTATAGAAATATTACAGAAGTCTATCACGACTATGTAACAAAACAGTTTGATAAAAATATCAAACGGGTCCACGGCATTGTAACAAAACAGTTTGATACAAATATTACAGAAATCCACGGCATTGTAACAAAACAGTTTGATACAAATATCACACGGGTCCACGTCATTGTAACCAAACAGGTTTAATAAACGATATTACAGCAGTCCTTCAAAACATTAAAAAACACAAGTTTTAACGATGTCACATCAATCCATCCAGCATGATTATCAAAGCAGAAGTATATAACCACTGAGAAGCCAGCATTGGCCTCTTCACTGTTAAATAATAAACCTGACTAGTCGAAAATAGATTGTGAAAGGAAGCATCGTACGATAGTAATTTGTTAGATTTAAGATTGTGATACGGTTTTTGTCGAGTCATCATTAAAACAACTGTTGACGTGTCGTTACAACAAGAGTTAGTCGCGTTAGCACGGCCACAACTGCTTATCTCACATCAAGGATGTTATTATAAGCCTTAGAAATATTTCGTTTAATAATTCAAGAGGAAATTAAAGGATGGCAGGTTGCTCCATAAAACGGCAGTATACATACCACCAATGTGACGGTTCAGGTCATACAGCGGTGTTCCGGGATATTATTGGGTAAATAAGGATATAAATGTGACAGTGACAGTCAACAATTTGCTATAGATAATCAAACAGCAGATTGAGTGGGTGTAACTAGATAGAGGGAGGATACAGAGAACTGGCACGGCCGCGGGAGTCTGAACGGGGCTGTAAGTCAGCATAGATCTTTATCCCGTTTTATTTGTCTTTATTCGCTGTAAGTTCCTGGTTAAATCGCATTGATGTTCAGATCTCAAACGCAATCCTCCTTATTCAAGAAAATGACGTCACATGATTTTACCTGCTGTGAAAGGTATGTAAACAAAATTTAAGTTTCAGTCTGAATGGAGTTAAAAAGTATTTCTGCGACCAACAACAACATTAACCCATTGGTAAATATATCACAACTAATGGACAAATACTGGTCTTTTTTAGTTATATAATAATAAAAAGAAACATGTCCCACATTTACAATATGTGACTGTGTGGACCCGTGCTATCCTTGGTGACTACCTCGGTAGCTGGCTCTGCTCTAACACTGAACAGAGTTACAATGTAGGGCCGTGAAGTGACTGTAGAATTACCGGGCAAACAGACCTCATCAAATATTGACAACGTTTTAAGAGGAGCTGAACCAGAGATGTGAGAGGTAGGAAACGTCGATGAAAGACGTAACTGGTCCGAGATCCTATCGCTGGTTTACGGGATATTTCATTGATGAAAACATTATCTGTTGATGAATTATTTTTTACCCAAGAAATTTTAGGAGGAAGTTCCAATGAAATTAGAGGTTTCATTTTTGTGTTGAAAACACGGTATTTTGTAGCTGATGTTGTCTATGCCAAAAGTAGAATTATGATTTAACCACAAGCATATGCGAAGTTTGATAATCGGTAAAGGTTATCTCAAACCCTTCTGTAAAGTGTGATATCTGAATTATCTAACAAAAAGTGTAAACCGTAGTTAGTGTACTTATAATGGAAAACAGAATCAAATTGTTCTGCTACTTATTCCTTATGCTAAAGAATACCTGCAGGATTATATATGAAATCATTTTAAAAGCCATTTGAATAACAGTAGCAAATCAACGAGAGATCGATTGCCGAGGTAGTACTGTGCAAACACAGATATGTTTAAGCGCGTATTGGTGGTGATCTCCCTACCGGGGGCGTGTCAGGCGACAGCGTGATTACAATCTGAGCAGGGGCTCTCTGGGATACTTGCAGTTGATCTCATCTTCTGGTCGATGAATGATGACAGCTCATAATCAATAACTAACTGTTGATTCATCGAACCCAATATTCAAGAGAAAATTGCCAATTTCTTGCTCAGTGCATAACGATTCTCGCATTAATTTGTAGAGAAAAAACAATTATCGGTCCGTAACGTCTGCCCATAGATTCTGGAATATTTATATTAGAGAAGTCCTGGTGTTCATTATCAGAACAAAGCTAATGATTCAAGAGGCATATGAAAATGTCAATTATGAAACAACTTTCGGAAAATATTTAAAACAAATATTTCTCAGCAAAACAACATCGTAGGTTATAGTAATTTTATTATTTCATTAGTAATTAAATTAAGTATTTATTAATCTATCTATTAATGTATTTATTTAGTTCTCAAGAGATTGAAAATTTGTTGTATTTTGTTCTGAAATAAAAAGAACTGTTGGCCGTATCTAATTATTGTGGATTTTTAAATGTGAATTGAATAAGATGGAATTTGAACTGAAAAGTCCCTAGCAAGATAAAAGGGAATGGCTTCTTTTGTAAATTAAAAGTAGAAAATGAAATTGACAAATATATGGCGGAACAAGTTATCTAATATCTTTATCTAATTATCACGGTGATACGATACGAAAATGTGACGTCACAAAACCATGCCCCCTGTCACTCAAGTGTCTTGGGAGTGGCATCTCTCGGTAACCGTGGCAGTTACAATGACGTCACAGCCAGCAAATTAAGCTGTTTCATTCACGGTTTCGTTTGTTATGACTTTCCTAGAAGTGATAACGATTATCTTTTGCCTTCAAAAATAACATTTCATTTTTAAATTGTTTCTAATTTGATTTCCGTGCACAAACGAATAAAGCATTTCCAAATCTCTGTCAATTAAAATAATATGAAAGCCTTTATTTAAGCTGAATCAAGGTTAATTAAACAATTGTAGAGTTGTACATTTTCGGAAACTACTTGATGATAACCTATTGCATTCTATCCAGTAGTCAAATTATATCATTTAAACGTAAAAGATGTCAACTGCTAACAGAGTTTCGAAAAGCAATATCTTACAACTTGTATGTTATGTAAATTATAAGAAGATTGATTTTTAACCAAAAACCTATGCGAAACAGAAAACAGAATCCTTGGTAAGTCATACTTTGCTAATTTTAAGGAGATTTATATAATAATTTGAGCTAGGGACGAGTGAGTTATACAAGTTTGGTTATATTAAGAATGCTCGTTTTCGTCACAAAAACAAACGGAATTGAAACAGTTAGAACAAAATAGTGACACCATTTCGTCAGGGGTCCCGTCACAATACACAAATAATAAAAGCTTAATGTAGTTTAATGAAAGAGTAAATTACGGGGTTGGAGAACTGATTGAAGATTTTTCTTAGAGCACTCACGTATTGAAATCCCAACAACTTGTGCTATACAAAGGTGAAAAGAGGCGTTCAGCGCAGAGCTTGGCTGACCAGACGAAGCACAAATACTGACCATTAGTTCGATACCATAAAAGGGCGAGAATGCACGGTCAACGTATAATTTGTCTGACACAAGAAATAGAAAATTGACGTCTTATTATCTGTGTACATTACGTGAGATCAGTGTCGGGGACAGGCCCCGCCTTCTGCGAGCACTGTAACGTCGGCAATTCTCTTAACAAAATACTCACCACCACCAATTTATAGGTATCAACATTTTTAGAGATTTACCAATTTTGTAACATTTCGATATACCAAAATTGATAACAAAAATTGTCTACTTGGTTATAAGGAAGATTTCTATAACATTAAACATCCAGCATTAATCCTAACATAGCAAAGACACATTCAAACTGTTATCTCCGACATCAACAAATATATCCATAACTGAACATAAATTACTTATCATATCAAACAAACTGCAGCAAATATACTTTGCTACATTTTCTTTAGACCTGTTTTTTATAGCAACATGTTTTACCATTAATATGCACGAGGAATATATACACCGCTGTACAACATTCACCCTTTTCATAGAAGTCAAGTTATGGTAAATATACTATTTCAAACGATACAATTGACATCGTCAACATGGCGGAAAGTTGAGAAAAGCAGTAAATGAGCTAAAGACACAAGCTGCTGTCGGTTATCCGAAAAAGTTTGTTTTCATGAATTGCATCGTTTATTGCTGTCTTTGGACAACATCAATTTATAATACCTAATTTTATTACAATGAAAACATGTTTTATAAGTACAATGTCGACAGGGTGGTTTACAAATTACAGGATTTTACACCGATTTTTTATTCAAACAACACATTGTCAAATGCTAAGAAGGCGCAAAAATATATTCCACGGCTCCTTTCTTAAACACTATGTTTGAACTGAAAACTATCCAAAGACGTTTTAAAAAATGAACAATTTTAACTCCAAATCGTATATCAATTATTTCATTAACACTTGCGTAATTTAGAACAAAACAGATGTAGTAACTTATTACTACGCGACCTACCTTATACTGTTTGGTGGTGTGTACTTTCCTTTTATAATAAATTCCACTTGAAAAGAGAGGTTAGGAAAATTAATATCTTCTCCTTTTCCGTATCCAGATTTTGTTTTTTTCCGGGTGAAGATTCGTCCAAAGGAGTTAGGGATGTACAAATGTAGTCCAGTTTAAAAAGTTTGTGCGAGTTCCGTCCTTGTCCGTTCGTAAGGAAAGTCGTGATCCAAAGCTCAAACTATATACAGACCAGGATACAGCGCGGCGTGTGGAGCTAGCAGCCGCACCGAGTGGAGAACTTCGCCTACACAATTTCCAATGAATTATATATGAATCCACCAATAGTAGCGTCACGGTTAAGTATGGGCAATCTCTGGGGACAAGCTTCCAGCCACCACACACCAAACAGCGGCCAGCACCAATGTGAGCTTGTCACAGCTAGCTATTGTTGTCTTATTGGGGGGTACCAAGGTATTGCTATCACAGCTAGGAACACTAAATGGAGTCTTGTCACAGTTAGGAGGACAAATGTATTGTTGTTATAGCTACAGAAACCAAGGTAGTTTTGTCAAAGCTACGGGAGCCAATATAATGTCGTTACGGCTGCAAGACCCGATGTATTGTATCACGGTTACGGGGACGAAAGTAATGTTGTCACGGTTACGGGGACCAAAGTAATTTTGTCATGATTACAAAGACCAACATAGCATTGTCATGGTCAACTATTGGTGGAGAAAGTAGACAAAAGAAATATTATTTTAGGAATTTTGGGGAACGAAAACAGTGGTGTCCCTGTCAGCAAGGAGATTGCGCAACAAAGAAAAAGTAGCGCAATCACAGCTAGGAAGACTGATGTAATGGCAGTTAGGGTATCAAGGTTCTATTGCTGTCAGAGCTAATGAATATGACCCTTGCATCCATTACAAAAATTATGAAAACCTCGTTAAGGAATCAGAAACATTTCAGCCGAATCACAATCTGAATCAGTTCTTCACAATAAACAAGCATACCACCTATCAACAGTTCATCGTCTTACCCACATGACACATGACCTTATACGGGCGTACACTTTGGACAGCTTTGGGCGTGTGGACCAAATGACGTCACAAATACAGATTAATAAAAACATCCCCAGTTTAATCGACGTTTCATGTTTTCGTTCATATTATAGTAAATCTATAACAATGTTGATTTATAGGTATTGCAAAATGCATTATTTCCTCTGAATTACTGGAAATCGTTACACGTATCATTGGGGTGTGTTATGAAATACCAGAGGGTTGCGTACATACGTACCATCAAGGAATCACGATCACAGAGTAGAGTTTATAACATTTATAATGTAATAAATACTAGGATCAAGCTAGGGCGCAAGCTTGATCTGACAAGCTGCTTATTGATACTCAGAAACAGGCGTAGTTTAAAGGAGAAAGGATGTGTTGTCTGTTAAATAGCGCATGTATTTTACAGAAACTATAGGTTATCACACGAGTGTTATATAATTATTCCCTTCTTTGTCTAATGCTTAAAATCTACAATGAAAATAAGCCATGGTTAAGCACAACAGTTGAATACAGCAATAAAGTGCATACTAATATTAATACAGTGTTCATAACATTAGCTGAATCTGACGCCACCAAGCACTGTGCTTGACAACGTCATGAACATTTGGTGTGCTACCTCACAGATAACGACGCCAACATCATTGTTCAACTTTATTGTTTTCACCAACCTAACATAGGAGAGTTTTCCATGATTAAAACGGTGTTTTTAATGTTTTGATTAGAACTACACATATTTGAGGTAAAATGCAAATTTAGAGTGCGTCATTAAATCAATTTGAAAAAAATAATTATTTTCGGGTGGAGGTCTTTTTTTAATAAGAAATTAAAATGTAGAAAAGGTGATTATCGACTGCTGACGATGATATTAAGCTCAGCGATTTTATTAATGGATGCAGTATGATAAGACATTTTGCATATGGTATCCGTACGTTGTGACGTTTTTTTCTTCTTACAGTATGATCATCAGATCTTCGCTAACGGTTTATTACAAAGTTTTAAGTTTTATTATAAGAGGGGCGATTTCGATTTACCGAAAGTGAACTTTCCATTTCTTTATAATAAAATCCCCAATTCCCCCAACTTTGTCGTTGATCTGTCGCAATTGATTCGATATCTTACGACTTGCTTCGAATATAAGTAATTCCGTTATCGATGGTGAAAGCTGGCGGAAAAACTTAGAACACTTCGTTTTGAGAGGTGCAGGTTCATATAGATTAATATAAATGTGAAATATTTTATTTCCTTGTGTATATGCATATCTTTGTGTTGAACAATGTGGCTGATGGTTTCATTTTCACTGTCCATGTAATCGTTGTGTTGATTTGACATTATTTGGGATTTACTGGATTTACACGGCGGCTGTCGTTGGAGAGCTTGAATAACTTCCCCGAACACCTTGGCTTATCATCATTGTACTTGTCAAAGATCACCATGTAAATGTGCTCATTTGTTCATATTTTACCCTACTTTGTATCGCGTTTAATTTCGATTGCTGTTCCGTTCACAAACAGATTGGATGCGCTTGCTTAAATCATGCGACCTGACAGCGATATAACTGTTATAATAAAATCCCAGTGGGATTAATAGATTATCACATTCTTTTTTCTTGTCGCAATCCGCTGGATAAAAGCTGTATGACGTAGTGTAATTCATGTTGGCGTGTTTGTTTGTGTGTGTGTATGTGTGTGTGTGTGTGTGTATATATATATGTATGTGTGTGTGTGTGTGAGTGTGTGTGTGTGTATGTGCGTGCTTGCGTGTGTGTGTGTGTGTGTGCGTGTTCCGTTCATCAATCTAGAGATCACATCAAATGGCCTCGAGATCGTATTCCCGGTCGAGCGTTGCGAAATTTCAAGATGAACACATCCAAAGAGGCACTTTGATCAACTGCTTATTAATGATATACGAACACTCAACATATTGACGTCACCTAGTTCGTGCTGATAGTTAAATTTGAGAAAGCATTCCCAAATGGGTAAACCAATTACAGAACCGTTGTTAACTTCTTCTAATGTATTTCCAGACGTCATCCATAATGTATTTACCATGATACTGGTAGGTGGAATAAATATCTTATAGATGATAAAATCTCTGCTGATAATGCAAATATATAGCAGCCGTTCGAGCACGAATGAAAACATTCAAATACAAACAAAATAAACATAAAATTCAAATTGACATTATTTCATTTATTTAATTCTTTTTGTTTACAGTTTTTGCCTTGTTTTTTGGGATAAAGTAGCGTTGTAACCATATGGCATACCGTCATTATTTAATGGCAACTCTCGACCCCTTTTATGTTCGGATTGACGAAATCAGTTATTTTGTTTACTGCTGCTGTCTGAAACCTTTGGCTTTATGTATATACATATAATTTCTCTGTTCTCACTGATCAGTTACCGATGTATATGGTCAATGTAGCGAACATATCCGTGTTAAAACACCGATAATTCTCTACATTTCTCTCGTAAATATAACATGTATTATCATAATACAACGGCTAATGCAGCTCAGTGTATAAAATCATTAGCACATAAGATATTTATCTAACGTTACCTTCGACAAAACTTCACACCGAGAAACTACAGTTAAATGTATAAAGTATGCTACAATGCTAGCAATGCTTACTCCTAAGGATGTAAACCTATAAAGGGTTAAAATTTGTTCTATGATAGGTCAACCTTAAATGTGAAACGAATTTATTTTTCTTAGGCCTTATGCAAAAAAAATCTATGAAACTATGAAAGTTTGTATTATAAAAAAAGTAATTTCTTCCTAATTATGGAAGTGAAATTTCTTTAACTTACTCTTTCATCTCAGAAGACTTATTTAGGTAAGCCACAACGCCTTTTTTTTTTATTTTCTTCCTAAATCTCTTTTTTTCTTCTCATTTGTTTGTTTGTTTTTGTTTCATATTTAACGATAGATATATAAATAGCTGCTATTAAACTTTTCTTACTGTTCATTTGAATGAAGATGTATTTTTCTTCCTGAAACAGCCCCTTAAATTGGGATAGGGTGGGGTGGTCGGGGTGTACTGAGTCAATGTGCTTCTGTTTTTGCCAAATTTCAAAGACACTTTTGGTGATAAATCTAATATTGAAAGGGTGGACGTTGAGCATTGTATTGCCGAATAAGTCTTTATTTAAACCATAAAAAGAGTTCTTGAAACAATAAGCATATAGTCATTTATTTATATTCAGATGCATATTTGCTTTTAAAACGTTTCAGAATGTCTTAAATCTTAAACTAGATCAAAACAATATTTGAATGTGATTTATACCTTAGAAGAGAGCATCATTGTGAACGCTAGAGAGGATAGTTTGGGCAATATACGTTTTATGCCATACGTAAAGAAAAAGATAACTTAACTATATAAAAGATAAATAGCGAAATGCTGACATCAATGTTTTTTTTTACACATACATGTAGCAAAGTTTACTACACCATTAGCACTGTTTTTATTAAAACAATAGAGATGCCCAACTTGAAATGTATATTTCCATACCTTTCCCTGTCCCAGGAGCAATTTGAAGTCCTTGATATCTCGATGAAATAAAACGAAATTCTCGAGGGAAACTGATCAAATCGTTCAAAAGCACAAGAGGTGGACTTTGATAAGCGAAATAAGTACATAGTCAAACGTCATTTTGGATATTGTTTAAGACGATACATGTACAAACTTATGGTGTGGATCTCGTTCGCAGTCGGACGCTGTTTGTCCCAAGATAGTTTTTCTTTTTCAATCTATTTTTATTTGTGTATTTGTTTTAGTTTAAAATATGGGTATTACAGTGTATTACAAATTGAGTGAGAATGATGGAGATCCTGGTTGACAATATCTCTGTTGACTTCAGTGGCAAGATTTTCCAGAAGACTGTAAGCATTCCTATGGGTACAAACTTGGCCTCTCTTCTGGCCGATTTGTTTTTGTTTTCATTAGAAGCTGAATTTACTGATGAGCTTATCAGGACTAGTAAAAAAGACCTAGCCGAGTCCTTCAGTTTCACATTCAGATATATCGATGGCCTGCTGTCTTTTAATAATAAGAAATCCATTGAACACATCGATCGTATATAAACAAAGACACTATGGACTCTTCTACTGAAGCCGCTTTCCACAATGTTTTCTTACAACAAGACAAGCAGGAGCGGTTTACTACTAAGGTGTACAATACGTGGGACTATGTCGACTACCCGTTTTCTGTTGATAGGTAAAAGTCAACCCAGATATAGTTATTTGAAGACGTTACTCAGGGTGGGAAAATGTCCGTGTCGTTGCAGCACGGCAAAGAACAAATATACTATTTACTAGGAAATATGCTTTCAAAACATAGTGGAAATAATCTGATTCGTTCCCGTCTACATCATAGCATCTGAAAGGGTGAAGTCATTCACAATCGACCTCGGAAGAAGTTATGAACTAGCATAGTACATGTGAAACAGGTTGTGTGTAAATAACCCAAACTCAATTAGGCACTGCATGAAAGAAATATATGGTAATTGACGTAATTAGCACTGTAAAGACTCGTCAATTATTGAGAGACAAAACAAATATAGACATATAAACTAAATGAGGGGGTGGGTGGTCACGTGTTAGTCGTAAACTCCAGTACCTGAAGTGTTAAAAGTATTCTCTTGGGTGTCGTTCGAGTAAAGCTTGGGTAATGCGGACTTATACAAAACGTAACTGAGTTATTGACACGTGTCAGGATATCGACATATGTCCGATATACTACAATGTCTGATATATCGACTCGCCTATTCGACGTTATGGACTCAATGTTATGACATGTTATGGGCTCACTGTTCAGACATGTTATGGAGTCACTGTTCAGACATGTTATGGACTCACTGTTCAGAAATGTTATGGACTCACTCTTCAGACATGTAACACGTCCGAACTGTTCAGACATGTTATGGACTCACTGTTCAGACATGTAACACGTCCGGACTCACTGTTCAGACGTGTTATGGACTCACTGTTCAGACATGCTATGGACTCAGTGTTCACACATGTTATGGACTCACTGTTCAGACATGTAACAAGTACGGACTCACTGTTCAGACATGTAATAGACTCACTGTTCAGACATGTTATGGACTCACTGTTCAGACATGCTATGGACTCACTGTTTAGACATGTTATGGACTCACTGTTCAGACATGCTATGGACTCAGTGTTCAGACATGTTATGGACTCACTGTTCAGACATGTAACAAGTATGGACTCACTGTTTAGACATGTTATGGACTCACTGTTAAGACATGTTATGGACTCACTGTTCAGACATGCTATGGACTCACTGTTCAGAAATGTTATGGACTCACTCTTCAGACATGTAACAAGTATGGACTCACTGTTTAGACATGTTATGGACTCACTGTTTAGACATGTTATGGACTCACTGTTCAGACATGCTATGGACTCACTGTTCAGACATGTTATGGACTCACTGTTCAGACATGTAACAAGTATGGACTCACTGTTTAGACATGTTATGGACTCACTGTTAAGACATGTTATGGACTCACTGTTCAGACATGCTATGGACTCACTGTTCAGACATGTTATGGACTCACTGTTCAGACATGTAACAAGTATGGACTCACTGTTTAGACATGTTATGGACTCACTGTTAAGACATGTTATGGACTCACTGTTCAGACATGCTATGGACTCACTGTTCAGACATGTTATGGACTCACTGTTCAGACATGTAACAAGTATGGACTCACTGTTTAGACATGTTATGGACTCACTGTTAAGACATGTTATGGACTCACTGTTCAGACATGCTATGGACTCACTGTTCAGACATGTTATGGACTCACTGTTCAGACATGTAACAAGTATGGACTCACTGTTTAGACATGTTATGGACTCACTGTTAAGACATGTTATGGACTCACTGTTCAGACATGCTATGGACTCACTGTTCAGACATGTTATGGACTCACTGTTCAGACATGTAACAAGTATGGACTCACTGTTTAGACATGTTATGGACTCACTGTTAAGACATGTTATGGACTCACTGTTCAGACATGTTATTGACTCACTGTTCAGACATGTTATGGATTACTGTTCAAACATGTTATGGACTCGCTGTTCAGACATGTAACACGTACGGACTCACTGTTCAGACATGTTATAGACTCACTGTTCAGTCATGTTATGGACTCACTGTTTAGACATGTTATAGACTCACTGTTCAGAGATGTTATGGATTCAATGTTCAGAAATGTTATTGACTCACAGTTCAGATATGTTATGNTTCAGATATAATAAAGACTCACTGTTCAGACCTGTTATGGACTCACTGTTCAGACATGTTATGGACTCACTGTTCAGACATGTAACAAGTACGGACTCACTGTTCATACATGTTTTGGACTCACTGTTCAGCCATGTCATAGACTCACTGTTCAGCCATGTTATAGACTCACTGTTCAGACAATTTATGGAATCAATGTTCAGACATGTTATTGACTCACAGTTCAGATTTGTTATGGACTCACTGTTTAGACATGTTATTATTTCACAGTTCAGCCATGTTATAGACTCACTGTTCAGACATGTTATGGACTCACTGTTCAGACATGTTATAGACTCATTGTTCATACATGTTATCGACTCACTGTTCAGACATGTTATGGATTACTGTTCAAACATGTTATGGACTCGCTGTTCAGACATGTTATTGACTCACTGTTCAGACATGGTATGGACTCACTGTTCAGGCATGTTACAAGTACGGACTCACTAATCAGACATGTTATGGACCCACTGTTCAGACATGTTCTGGACTCAATGTTCAGACATGTTATTGACTCACTGTTCAGATATGTTACAAGTACGGACTAACTATTCAGACATGTTATGGGCTCACTGTTCAGACATGGTACAAGTACGGACTCACTGATCAGACATGTTACAAGTACGGACTAACTATTCAGACATGTTATGGAATCAATTTTCAGAAATAATAATGACTCACAGTTCAGATATAATAAAGACTCACTGTTCAGACAATTTATGGAATCAATGTTCAGACATGCTATTGACTCACAGTTCAGATTTGTTATGGACTCACTATGCAGACATGTTATGGACTCAATGTTCAGACATGTTATGAACTCACCGTTCAGACATATTATAGACTCACTGTTCGGACATGTTATTGTCTTACTGTTCAGACATGTAATAAACTCACTGTTCAGACATGATATGGACTCACTGTTCAGGCATGTTATGGAATCAATGTTCAGACATGTTATACGCTCACTGTTCAGACATGTCACAAGTACGGACTCACTAATCAGACATGTTATGGACCCACTGTTCAGACATGTTTCAAGTACGGACTCAATATTTAGACATGTTATAGACTCACGGTTCAGACATGTTATGGACCCACTGTTCAGACATGTTCTGGACTCAATGTTCAGACATGTCATTGACTCACAGTTCAGATTTGTTATGGCCTCACTGTTTAGACATGTTATGGACTCAGTGTTCAGACATGTTATGGAATCAATGTTCAGACATGTCATTGACTCACAGTTCAGATTTGTTATGGCCTCACTGTTTAGACATGTTATTGACTCACAGTTCATATATGTTATAGACTCACTGTTCAGCCATGTCATAGACTCCCTGTTCAGCCATGTTATGGACTCACTATTCAGACATGTTATGGAATCAATGTTCAGACATGTTATAGAATCACTGTTCAGACATGTTTCAAGTACGGACTCAATATTTAGACATGTTATAGACTCACAGTTCAGATATAATAAAGACTCACTGTTCAGACACGTTATAGACTCACTGTTCGGACATGTTATTGTCTTACTGTTCAGACATGTAATAAACTCACTGTTCAGACATCTTATGGACTCACTGATCAGACATGTAACACGTATGGACTCACTGTTCAGGCATGTTACAAGTACGGACTAACTATTCAGACATGTTATGGATTACTGTTCAAACGTGTTATGGACTCGCTGTTCAGACATGTAACCTGTTCAGACATGTTATTGATTACTGTTCAAACATGGTATGGACTCGCTGTTCAGACATGTAACCTGTTCAGACATGTTACAAGTACGGACTCACTGTTCAGACATGTTATAGGCTCA
The DNA here is from genome assembly GCF_002113885.1 of Mizuhopecten yessoensis. Lineage (NCBI taxonomy): Eukaryota > Metazoa > Mollusca > Bivalvia > Pectinida > Pectinidae > Mizuhopecten > Mizuhopecten yessoensis. Next base: position 121,534 of record NW_018408627.1, on the reverse strand, counting down.
CTGTTCAGACATGTTAAGGACTCACTGTTCAGACATGTTATGGACTCACTGTTCAAACATGTAACACGTACGGACTCAATGATTTGGCAAGTTACAGATTCACTGTTTTGACAAGTTACAGACTCACTGTTTTGAAATGTTATTGACTAACTAGACGATGCAGTCTGATTTGCAGCCGTTACACCTAGGGATGATTGAATGCACCTGCGATACTTAGCAAAAATATACTTCAAACAACCTATATTCAACAAATGATATCAAAGGATAAATCGACTCTCGAAACATAAATTCTACTATAATATTCTAGGATATTTCAAGTGCGCAAGACTACAAGGGTATTTAAGCTACGCTTGAAACAAAAGGAATTTTATTCACAGAGGCACCGTGTGCATTGCATATTTAAGAAAAGGACCACGACACATGTATCCCTACGAGTGAAGATGCAAGTAATCGCTGAAGTCCTGATAACATACGAAAAATAACAATGTACACGTAAAATGTTATACGGATTTAAATGTTTGTTTTGTCGATATTTTGAGAGGACATTATTGCAAAGGTCTCCTATTGCAAAGACGTTTTGTCTGACGTATGTTTTAGATATGTTAAACATGACGGAGTGAGAAGAATACAACATACTTATCATTAAACAAAGAATCTCCGGATTATTATGTTGACATTAAAATAAAACGTGATTGGAGTTCGATAACAATTATCTTACATCACAATAAACTTGACTTACAGAAAACGCCCGTACTATATATTCTGTATATTTAACTGCCACCGTGATACATTCGTCATGTTCAAAACAACGTAAGGAGAAAATCATGCGTGATTTGGCTTTGCTTTGTCATCATTAATACTGCCTAAAGCCAGTGACAGATACGCTTGCAGCACATTGATATTTCATATTAACATCATTCCACGTTGTCTATATAAGATAAGTGTCATTCTTTTTATTCTTCATTTAGCAATATGGAGTTGTCTAAGAGTAGATTTGTGAAGGTCACTTATCTTGCCAGATTTCTACATTAATTTAAATTTAAGTGTATATCTCTTATTGAGCCTTTCTATTTTCCTAATACCTCTAAGCAAATCTAAAAGAATAAATCATATACCACATCTACATTTTTATTTCAGTCTTAAATACACGGCATAAACATTACACTTTCAAACTCCATGACAAACCTCACTTTACTTTCACAATCGTTAGCTTTCCTGTTCCTAGTCGACAAGTAGCATACGTTTACCCTTTCACGAGGTAACGAGCATAGTAGTGTTGAATTACCCGCTTTCTATTTTACTTATTCCGGTAATTTTATATTTGATTCTTTTTGTATGTTTCCTTTTCTATGTGAAATATTTTTTTTATTCTTTTCTTATTTTTAACGCTTTTTTTATTTGTGACGCCGTTGTAAATTGTCTTTCTATGTTAAATCTTATGGTTCGTTGTATATTCATATTGTTTACGCTGTAAGAAAAACATATTCTATTCAGTTATTTTAATGTATTTTTATTGTTGAGCTGTAATGTATTATTTGTTTTCTCAATTTCAAATTCATTGTACCTATGCTGTGTAAAGACTGGCGTTCAGTTTTAGAAAATAAAAACCACAAGCATGGCTCAGATTCTGATACTATTTACAAATGTGAAACATAGTTATCTTCGTACGATAAAGGAGTGGATGTGAATGGAAGCTAAGCGTGTGTGTGACGTTCACATGTTCCAAATCCTGATTTATCAGCGGTCCGAAAATATTTCTCCTTCCCATTCACAGTTATCTATATTTGTTTATAAAACAATTATTTTAATTACTGAATTTTGCTATTTGCTATCAGACATTGTATGTGTATTAAAGTTGTTTACTTTGAGGTATGCGTCATTGTTACTCTAATGTACTCTCAGGGTTGGTGGCACTTTGTACTCGGTAATCCTTACTTACAGTACGTTTGCAGACATTTTAGCGTTAAGCTCACTTGCGGTGAAACACTTTGGTTAAACGTATTTTTCCTGACTCAGTAATACTGACTTTTCTCGATTTATCAGTGTGTATTGTGCTTTTGCGGGTTAGATAGATAGTCGTCAATATCGCTTGCACTCACATCTTCAAATGATGAAGAAGCATGCGTATTTCTAGTGCCTTCCACTTCAACTTGTCCAAACATTGAACAATTCTTGTTATTTACCTCCCCTGGAGACAGATTATGCAGAATTTCAACGAGCAGAAGTCCATTTCAGCTGCCTTTGTTTCTTCGTAAGGTTGTTGAAACAGACGACGGATTGTTCCAAGGGAGATATCTGTAAACAAGATAAACATTGTTCTTTACTGTAGAGAGTGTCTGCTTGTACATTTGATTGGTATCTGTTATGATAGTTCGTGTTCTGTGTCTTTTCGTAGGTCAAAGAATATAAAGAAATTATCTCCAAGCGTTAATGTTATTTTTGACTAAAGAAAACAATTCATGAAATTGATTGTTATTAATATTTCATTTCTTTAATGTATTTTTTTTAGCTGATATAGTATATTTCATTTGTTTACGCTGTGGTATATTGTTTATATTTATCTGTCACAATACATTTCTATTGTTAACGCGTTGGTATATTGTTTATATTTATGCTATCACAGTATATTTCTATTGTTTACGCTTGGGTATATTGTTTATATTTATCCTATCACAGTATCTATCTATTGTAAACGCTGTGGTATATTGTTTATATTTATCCTATCACAGTATATATCTATTGTTTACGATTGGGTATATTGTTTATATTTATCCTATCACAGGATATATCTATTGTTTACGCTTGGGTATATTGTTTATATTTATGCTATCACAGTATATTTCTATTGTTTACGCTTGGGTATATTGTTTATATTTAAGCTATCACAGTATATTTCTATTGTTTATGCTGTGGTTTATTACTTATATTTATCATGTCACAATATATTTCTATTGTTAACGGCTTTGGTATATTTTTTATATTTATCCTATCACAGTATATATCTATTGTTTACGCTTGGGTATATTGTTTTTTATTTATCCTTTCACAGTATTTATCTATTGTTAACGCTGTGGTATATTGTTTATATTTATCCTATAACAGTATTTATCTATTGTTAACGCTGTGGTATATTGTTTATATTTATCCTATCCCAGTATATATCTATTGTTTACGCTTGGGTATATTGTGTTTTATTTATCCTGTCACAGTATTTATCTATTGTTGACGCTGTGGTATATTGTTTATATTTATCCTATCACAGTATATATCTATTGTTTACGCTTGGGTACATTGTTTTTTATTAATCCTGTCACAGTATATATCTATTATTTACGCTTGGGTATATTGTTTTTATGTATCCTTTCACATTTTATTTCTATTTTACCTATAACGTTATGTAGATGATCGACGCTAATGTATATCGTTTGTTTTACTTTAAACGGTTTGTTTCAATTGTTGTCGTTGTGATATCTTGTTTTATATTTCAAAATATTTATTGACGTTAAAGTTGATATTTAAAAGATATCAGCTCTTTGTTGTGACGACAAAGATAAATCATAAGTGATACGGATTATGACAGAAACCTCCTATTTGATAAAAATAACATATTATCTTTGTGTGTTTCAACCTAGTTCTGTGTGACGGTTATAATGAGATATGAGGTATATATGATGGTGACAAAGGAAGATTAGTTATGGGTCCGACAATGGAGATTATTGACTTTCTGCAGAGATATACTATTATTTCCGTGATGAGACGATGGGATATCACTTACGTGTGATACAGAATATGAAGATCAGTTCAGTGTAATAAAGACTATAGATATCAGTCGCCCAGTAAAAAAGAAAAAACGGAAAATCAGCCATCCGACCACTCTAGATTGACAGATTATCCGTATCTATTGTGTGTTATATGTCTCACTCTACTTTATTAAAGTCAGTAGTACATTTTTTTTGTAGAGATAACACCGTCATGTTTGGTATGATAGTATTCATATAGAGGCTTCATATTGCTTACAAGCTATCAACCCCCAAAAGAATAACGGAGCAAAGCGCATCGTTGACCATGATTACAACATGTCGGGGCTCACGGACGAGACATGGAAACATTTACTTGATTCTACTTAGGTGTTCGTCCATTTAACAATTAATAGAATATTTTAGGCCTAAAGCAGAAAATCCCAAGTCAAATTTTATCGATTGGAGAGTAAAATCGCCAACTTGATGTGATACGTGGGGGACACGTTATAGCGGTATATCCTCTCGTTAGCACCACGGGATGGGGAAGCGAAACATCAGGGAAAGCATGGACTGGTAAAAATGAATTTAATACAGTGTAGGAGAGCCAGAGATGGCAGGGTGACTCGGTAATGCGGGCTTTGCAACGAAGTTAAGCACTCAACGTCTGCCTTGTGGGGATCATCTCTTGACGGGTAAAATGTAGATGGACCTTCATCAATTGTCCTGCGTCTAATTTTCCCCCTGGATTATTCGGCACTGTAGAAGTTGCCGACGTCGACCACTGTTGACATATTGTTGCTTTCTCAGAAGCATGCTGCTAACATCACGGAAATTTATCATTGATATCAGGTGTAAGCACAGCGGTCAATACAGTAATGGTCAGTGACACGTACGTGGACATAAATACTTTGACGGACAACTTTTCATGCAATGTCGCGTCATATATCGTGGCCATCACGTGAACTTGCTATTCCCTCATTGCAGGACTCTTAATTTGACATGTATCATTGATTTTTGTTAGGTGTCAAATCTATATATCACATCACGCCACCAAACAGAAGGAACCGTGGTCTGACATATTAATGCGTTGGTCGGTATCAGCACCATATTTCCTCCGCAGATTTAATGTTTTAGTAAAGCTGTCACCAATGCTCCCAACAGACTTTATGCCGTTGCCGTAGGTAATTCGTTAGCCTATTTTAATTTATAATTGTCATAGATTTGATGGAGATGTCCTGCATTCATAAGTGACTATCATTGATGCAGCGTACATACATGACTTCGAGAAGCACATATACGGTTTCCTTTTGTATGGATAAGCACTGCTAAACATAGCAATTACCAACGGACCGTATTAATTCGAAAGTTTGTTTTCAATGAAATTGCTTACAGATCAAAGATGAATACAACACATCCACCCGGAATGACATCACTAATAGAGAGTGATAACTGTGCGACAAGGTAAAGGTCGCGTATAAAGAGTACAAACTCAGGGTCATTCAGTATGTTTGATACTTTGATAAATACTGTACATTTAATTGATTAGCAAAGAGGTTACAGTTATATCTACGTCAACTACGTACTATATACTTCAGTACACATATCACACACAGTCATCCGTACTAAGGTGTACTTTGATACAAGAGAGGTCCCGTGGGGATCACGAACGGTGATTTTTCGGAAACTGTCGTCTCGACACGTTATCTTTGAGACGTGATAATATTTCAATCCGACATGTCTTGGTACATCATACCTCGGTCTGACGTCACGTCACACTCTCAGCACGTGCGTTTGTTTGAGTGGCTGGTTGTAGAGGTCCATTACCTTAGACAGCTAGACTAGAATTATATACATATAGAGAAAAATGAAGTTGTCTTAATACAGATATCTTCATATGTATCAACAATAAATCTTCTCTAGGTCAACTGCCTCTTGTAAATAGTGCATAAAATCCATAAAATTAACATCCGAGCTGAAATAGATAACATTCCCTTCTGTAACACACACAATTTTTATAGACATATTTATACATATAGAGAGAGAAATATATATGTATATGTCTTAGATTAAATCAAGATTCCTGTAATCATTTAGCAAATTATACTCTCTTAATTAACATTAAGCACTCATGAAAAAATACATTGAAGGGACATAACTCAATCCATAAGAACATAACTTGTTATAATTGTAGATCTTTTGTTACTTATTGCCAACATTTTACCTGCTTTCAATGAAGTCTTTGTACTGTAGTTATCAAACAAAATATCACTGCAGCAATAAGGAAAGAAAATATCTTGAAATCAAGGACTCTTTAACGGCCTGTTTAATACATACATCCTTGCATTTACAATTTATACAATTTTTAAGTTTAATGGTATATTAGGAAAAAAGATAACAGCCTTACTGTGTTATCCTTCTTCTACTTGTTTAGAAATTATTTGCTTTAATCTCATAATAATTTTAATTTCAACATCACAGCGTCCAGTATTCATTGTTTATTGTTATATCATAACACTGATTTATGGACCCAGAGGAACTTACATCTTCTACACACAACTCGTGGTATTCGCCCCCAAATGTTGCTTGTCCCATGGAGCGCTGTTAATGGCATAACAAATGTATTCTCCTGTGGGAAAAATGAGGCGAAAAGGAAATGGAAGATACATACCCCGCTTGTTAAACCAACACTGAAATTACGTTGTTTAGGAGGAAACTTATAAAAATAAGATTGAAAAGCTCTCGAAAAAAATTGAAATACAAGTTAACTGATTAGTATAAATATGGAAAATACCACTTAATTTCTTATATCTGTGATAATTTTAATTTTCAAAGTTATTCTTTTCTTCGTAGTTCTGGTGGCTTATTTACGTAAAAAGCTGGTGGAGTATCTGTTGGTTAAACTATCAAAGTTAAACAATTTGAGTACGAAGTAGATGAATATTGGAAAAATCAACCACATACATATTGTTTTAAAGCAAATTCAGCAATGAACTATGCAATTACCATTTAAATCATGTATCTTAAATGACGAGCTGACTATGAAAGGATTGTTTATCCTGTACATGATTTATGTATTTTGTTAGAATATAACTGTATATTTGTATGCCGGAATACTAAAGGCCTAGATTTATATTTATATTTTACTTGAAGTTTCACTGACGAATTCGAAACCACCATATTGTTTATTTTGTTGGACTTTTGGCATCTACAACCAGAATTTCGAGCTGCATCCTTTCATCGTATTGGTAGTGACTATTGTATGATGTGATGATGGCTGATTGACAACACCAACACATTATTTTTGTTACTGAAGCATACAATGTGTTTTTTACATCGTATTGACATTTTCCTTTTACATCAATTCGGGTAAATGCAGCTTCATTTAATTGTACAATAGTTGAGTTTAGATGAAATCTTCCGTCTTCCGGTTCTGTCTGACAATACCTTTGATGAAGTCAATTTCATCCTCTGCTTAGATAGATAGGGCGGACAGACGGGGCGGAGGGAGATCATAACACACTTTATAACCCTTTTACCTGATTAGTTTTAAATCTCGGACAAATCTGTCCTGTATTTTCATTGATTAGCGGATAATTTGATGAGTATGCTTTTGTTGTTAGGTTGTTGATTGTCTCCCTCGTAAAATACGTATATCGATGTGAGCGCAGTACCGTTTACACTATTGTTAGAACGGGGAAGCCATTGTACGACAAAGCCGGGCATACGTATGAACATGTTCGTTTTTGTGGTATTTTGAACTCGGAAGGACATTGTAGTAATATCCTAATCTACCTACGAGAGTTGTATTAGTTATAAAAGGCATAGAGCATCTGTATTTAGTGATTTAAATATTGAATTCAGTCATTACTACTTACGACAATGGCCTAATGGTATTTCAATGTTTTTGTAAAAGTTAATAATGATTATATATCGAAAACATATTTTATTTCTAATTATAGTTTCATTTTATCAATAAATAGTTTTAAAAGGAGGAAACAGCTGTACGATGCAGCGCAATGCATGTTTGGAAACTGTTTTACCAATTGTTAAAGGTGTTATAACCTGTGTGTGTGTGTGTGTGTTTGTGTGTGTGTGTGTGTGCTACTTTTATCTTTAAAGATACAAGGTAGTAGACTCTGCTGGTAGATTCCTTAGACCCCGAGGTTTGAATTAACCTTGATATCCACGGGAATCTTTTATGAATAGTTGCACGGTTCATAATATACACTTTACCGATTGTTTGATTTTAACCAGTACTCGTCTAAATTAGTAAAATACGGGGTTTTACTCACCTGTCCCTGTGTTTCAACAGTACATAACACCAATTTGGGCTTTCAACGTGTTGGCTTCTAGCGTCAGCGATGTGACAAAACACTCGTGTGGTGTAGTGTAATTCATGTTCGGCTTACGGTATCTATTATCATTGTTGTAAGATGCAAGCACCTGTGTATTCATTGAGTTCATTTTTCTTTACATAAACAAGTGGGCGCTGTTCATGTTTTTATTAACATTTAACCGTTAATAAACAAAATATGACAATGTTGGCTGACCGAATTATTTTGAGTTATTTTGTTCTCTGAAAAATCTCGGTTAAATTACAAATCAACAGTCCACAATCATTACGTACTGCCTCAAAACATGGATCAAATGTCCAATATCAATTAGGATTACTATTTGATATCGGTGCATTCTTTATGTTACCTAAACATTCCATTTAGAAATGCTTTATTTCAATACGACAAGAGCCTTAGAGGTACGACGGTCCACTGGGACTTATATTTGATGTGTGTGAGTTCACGTTGCCATGTTGTTCCCTAAATATGATCAATAGTGTCATCACCGCTGCCCTGGTCGTGATGCTGGAGGCTAGAAAGGGAGCTCAGTGACAGGGCACAGTGCCTATTTGTCAAATAACTCATAATTCGGATAAGTGTTTTCCTGTGAAATAAAATAGTGATGTATTATAGGCAACAACTAAATCAAATTCAGCCGCAATCTTTGAACATTTAATTAGATTGTATTGTCATATTGAAATAAATGTTAGAAGAGTTAGTACAATTAAGAATGTAGTCCTCTGAGAAGTAAAAAATGTCTTGTATTAAACTTTTTTTCTTATTTGGAATTTTAAAACATGAGGAAAAAAAAACAAAGAAAAGTGTATGTCCGTTTGCTGTTTGTTTTGTAATGATCGGTCAAAATGTGTGACTGATGGTGGGTTTATCGTTTGGACCTTATGAAGACCAAATGTATACCGTACCTTTCAATTGTACCATCAGAAGTTTGTGAATGTTTGCACAATTGATAAATGAGGATTCCGCAAAGTGATCTACAGTGATTTTGAGAATTACGCATGGATAACAATGGTTAGGACGAAACACAATCACATATACAAGCTGGATAACAATGGTTAGGGCGAAACACAATCAAACATACAGGCTGGATAACAATGGTTAGTGCGAAACACAATCACATATACAAGCTGGATAACAATGGTAAGGTCGAAACACAATCACATATACAAGCTGGATAACAATGGTTAGGGCGAAACACAATCAAACATACAGGCTGGATAACAATGGTTAGGGCGAAACACAGTCACGTATACAGGCTGGTTAACAATGGTTAGGGCGAAACACAATCACATATACGGGCTGGATAACAATGGTTAGGGCGAAACACAATCACATATACAAGCTTGATAACAATGGTTAGGTCGAAACACAATCACATATACAAGCTGGATAACAATGGTTAGGGTGAAACACAATCACATATACAGGCTGGATAACAATGGTTGGGGCGAAACACAATCACGTATACAGGCTGGATGACAATGGTTAGGGCGAAACACAATCACATATACAAGCTTGATAACAATGGTTAGGTCGAAACACAATCACATATACAAGCTGGATAACAATCACATATACAAGCTGGATAACAATGGTTAGAGCGAAACACAATCACATATACAGGCTGGATAGCAATGGTTAGGGCGAAACACAATCACATATTCAGGCTGGATAACAATGGTTGGGGCGAAACACAATCACGTATACAGGCTGGATGACAATGGTTAGGGCGAAACACAATCACATATACGGGCTGGATAACAATGGTTAGGGCGAAACACAATCAAACATACGGGCTGGATAACAATGGTTAGTGCGAAACACAATCACATATACAAGCTGGATAACAATGGGTAGGGCGAAACACAATCACATATACGCGCTGGATAAAAATGGTTAGGGCGAAACACAATCACATATACAGGGTGGATAACAATGGTTGGGGCGAAACACAATCACATATACAGGCTGGATAACAATGGGTAGGGCGAAACACAATCACATATACAACCTGGATAACAATGGTTAGGGTGAAACACAATCACATATACAGGCTGGATAACAATGGTTAGGGCGAAACACAATCACATATACGCGCTGGATAACAATGGTTAGGGCGAAACACAATCACGTATACAAGCTGGATAACAATGGTTAGGGCGAAACAAAATCACGTATACAGGCTGGATAACAATGGTTAGGGCGAAACACAATCACATATACAAGCTGGATAACAATGGTTAGGGCGAAACACAATCACGTATACAAGCTGAATAACAATGGTAAGGGCGAAACACAATCACGTATACAAGCTGGATAACAATGGTTAGGGCGAAACACAATCACGTATACAAGCTGTAATAACATAATGGTAAACGGAACACTTATAAGTTTGACTTTGTCAGTTAGTCATCCTCACTGTGAACCTTCCCTACAGTATATATATGTACCATCCTATCTACTGGACACTTTACCATCCTATATTTACCTTATATTATACCATTTGGGTTTGACTGGTTTCTACATTCATGTTTATGAACTGTCACAAAAGCAGTAAATGTATAATCCTTGCAAAACTTTGGGAAACTCAGCAAGAAAAAATGGAGAAATGTGCACTTCACAGTACAGATATCAGTATAAAAATAATCTAAATCAAAATTCCCTTTCCTTTGTGTTGTCTTTCTTCGATACTGCGACCGGAACGACGATTGTTTTCAAAGCCCTTTTTATTTCAGAAATTTCTTGTATATATCTTGGATACAAAGGAATTGGGCAACAGTAATAAACACTTTTCACACATCATGTTGTAGTAATGATAATATATATGTATATATTTTATATATATTGATAATTGCGTGTCATTATTATTAAATTGAAAATTGTTGATATAGAAACTAGATTATACAAACATCAGCCAAATGGTGCTGGAGTAAATCACATACTAAACATACAATTCTGTGATTGTATCACTCCACACAGTAAAGCCATGTGATAATAGATACACAAATAAGTGTAATCTAGTAAAAGCGTCTAGTATTTTTAATGAATCTCTTATTCCTATCCAGGATACTTATATTCATAATGATAGGGAGTCATTGACACCAATAAAGAGAGAAAAGTATTTAATGTACTAGTATCATTAAGAGCAGAAATGGAGTTCAGGTTAATTTGTTTTTATAAACATACAGAGAACAGTGGAGGAAGAAGTGATCACAATCCTATACATGAGAATTTCACAACCTTTGCCTTATATTTAATAAATTCACCTTCCCTTTCCGTGTCATTTATATGTTGATTTACCGACTCGTACTGCTCAGCAGGTCACTTCGCAACTGTCTCGGAGGGATCGCTATAACAACTAGAAGTTCGCCGTCAAATACTGAATAGTACCTCAGTTTTACCGTCATGTTTTAATTACCATTTTACTGTTTCAAGAATTGTTATGACTGTTATCGTTGATAAGCAGTCTATTACCACCTATATACCAGGTCTTCCACAGTAAAGTGCGCAACACGAGTGATAAAAACTGTCATTACAATGTTATGTACCGGTTTTAGTTTCCATGTAGCCTAGCAACCTGTGTTTAATTATTGATGTTTTTTTTATTTTGATACTTGCATGCGAAATAAAAATAAAATTTGTTTTACATCTGTTTTCAATCTGATGCAACGTTTATATCACGACCGTGGTATGATGTGGGCAGGACAATCCTGTCGTAGTTGTATTGTCTAATAGAGACAAGATACCTGGTGATGTGGAGGCGGGGCCGTACCCACGTAACTGTATAGTGTACCTTTGTGTTCCTCAATACTAAACAACCATCGATAAAACACTTAATCAACCAAATCGTCATTAACCCTCGCATGTAACTATCCTGGTAACCACAAAGGTACACAAAGGGGGATAATCGATATTGAGGATCACTGTTATAGAGACGCTTTGTTTACCCATACGCATTGCATTATTATTTTGAACATTTGATTCATTTGATTCACCGGAAACTGAAATTCCTGTCTGAAAACTTCACACTTAATGGATGTATTCGGTCTGTAGAGTAGAAGATGTACGTCTACGACAAATATGTAGAATTGTTCTTTTTTTTGAATGAACACTGTTTATTAGTGTACGTATTGCCCTTTCCTACATAGGTGCTGATAGATCCTCAATCGTTCCAAAGCACGCGCGCGTCGGTAGGAACGGTCCCACCACCATCTATCACCACGGACAAAGGCTGCGATACAGCCTATCGCCTTTCATTCCGATCCACTGTTTGGTCAAAGAGACACCCACCCGACAAATGTTGCTTCATTAACTGTCATATCAATTATCTGGGAGTTGGTAAACGCCCGTCATGTAACGAACAAACCAGAATGTATTCTCATCGTAGATGTTTAGCAAGGAATTATAACTAATATGGTTTGATTCTATGACTTATGTCTGTAACGTTATTTGGTTATAACATGGTTTTGTTTTTTCATGGTTTGTCCATACAGTAACATGATTGTTTATTATGACTTCAGCTGTGTAACGTTATTTGATTATAACGTGGTTTTGGCCATATCTGAGAAACTGGTTCTGATTTAACGAGAACTGAGTAACAAAGCTACGTAAAGAAATGATTCAAAAGGGAAATAGATGGAACCTCCATGCTTGTAATATTAAGTCTTTCCATAAGACAACGAGACACGCATTTCAATTTACAAATCATTCAGTCAAAAAGATTATGGTTGTGCCTGATGTTCTTCAAAATGAGTTGAGAAAATGCAATGCATATTTATTTATATATTCAGAAATGCAAAATAATGCATAGTTAATTAAATAAATTTAATAAAAGAAATCATTAACATAAAATTGTGTTGTTATTCTTTGGTATCATATCGACTATTGTTGGTGTTTATACCTGTTTGGATTCCGCTAGTTGTCCTTATATTGGTTGGTGGTCGAATCATTCCGGTAATTTATCTCTGGTAATAGATGTAACGATCCCGGTGTAATTTGAATGAGTGAAACAATGACTGTGTAATGTTGTATTCCGTGCAAAAATACCAATGATAATGCTTGATCGATAACTGATTTTGTGGTTCCAAATTGGGTAGGGGCAAATCACTTGAAATCGCACTTACTTTGACAAAAGGGTAAACGATAGAAAAACATTCATTCACAAAGACAATACATTCCTTGGAAAGTACGTGAAAGCTAGGCATACTACTATTTGTATAAGGAATTAATCATGAAACCATGTTTCATTACAATAAATCAATGTGGTTTAATAAGGTCATTTCTCAATGTGAAAACAAGTTTAATCTGTCGATTTTACTGATTAGTATTTATTTCTGTACTAAATTGACAAATAATTATAACTAAAATTAAATAACTGCTGACTATCAGAATTATTTTATAATGTTAATTTTTGTTTGTTTGTTCCTTGAATGGATTGTTTTAGTCACTGTCCATGGGGTAGTCGATTCTCTTTCTTTTTAACATCGTATTTTTTTCTTTACTAAGTGTCAACAAATATCATTGCCATATAGTTTTTGTGCACGAAAAGTGGATATTGCTAAAATAAATACTATATATACTTCTTTAAGAATGTAAGAATTTTTGCCAAATTAAGTACAAGACAATAAAGATGTCTTTTGTCTCTTTTCCAAGATAGAAACGTTTCAGTAGCATTTTAAGTAATGGACGTATGTCGATTAATGTAGAAAGCTCGACACAAACATACATATTACCTCAGTCTATGATTATTAGTACTGAACTTGTGCAACACTGAGAAATAACATGTAGAAATATTGTGTGTTTGAATGCGCCATAAATCAGCACAAGGCTAACGAAACTTAAACCGGGTTAGCAAAAATGCATTACTTTCTGCCAAATGTATTTGTATAAATCAATTATTGTCAATGTGATTCCTTTCGGAATTGTTGAACCACACCTCCTGTCATACTTTTCTGTATTAAATTACTGTCTGTGTATATTGCTTTACACAGTTCAAGTAGTTGCCAGTATCATTTATTTTTGATATTATACCATTTACAAACAGTGCGTGTTTTACCATTTAAAGGAGAAATCATAACGTCAACTAGCAGTTATTTAGCCTCCATAATTAACAAATAAAAACTGACGAAAGGACACACATCAACCTCTGGATTTTAGTTATAAATTGAAAATGAGCAACAAAGCTGCAAAGAAAAATGTTTTCTTTTTACAGGAGAAGAGTTGACTGCCTTTCCTTGTAATATCTAGACTTTCTATAAGACAGCGGCAGATGTATTTCAAATGAGATAGCAGTTCCCTTGAACATCGATATCTATTTATGCTGAATGTGTTTCAAAATGAGTTTTATTTAGAGAATGAAACACATTTTTATTCGTTTCCTATCTAACCTGTTAAGAACTACGCGGCATTTTTTCTGTACTTTTATAGGGAGTCTCCTTATTTGCTATAAATGTCATGTTTTCCAAACATTAGGTTCAGCTGATGTCCCTGTGTTATTTTATTCTGCTTACTTGTGTATTGATTATGTGGGTTTGGAATGGCCATTTTTTCTATACATTGATGATGCGTGCAAAGTTATTTTTATTTTCTGTTTTACTGTATATAAAGTTAACAATGTTCTTCTATATGCAACTAATTTGTTTTACCTGATTTCTGATTTTGTTTTTAATAAAACAGACGAATACAATTAATGCCATCTAAATCTTTATTCAAGGCGCGATGCTGATCCTGTATTCGATAACATTATGTAAGACACCCTGTATATATTATATGAAATATATCATGTAGTAAAGGATATCTAATGGGAACATTCTATCTGAACATCAATGCAGGTAACTATAATATATAAGACGGACACATTAATATCATATTAACTAAGTTGCCATTTGCTATTGTTAATTTGCTTATATGAGGAATTGAATTTGCATTGGTTTATCAGTTTAGATAATTTATACTTTGAAATCAGATCAAAAGAAGCATCATATACCCCATTAATATATCTGGAGGCTGAGCCATGAGTCACCGTAAAATCCAGAATACATATAAATCACAAACGATGTAAGACGCCTTGAGCTTTACTCAAGATATATACTATATATGTATTTTAGTTAGTAATTATGTCACGATAAATGTAAAAATAAGATTTCACCAAATAATCACTATAGGTTTCCTCACTCCCGACTCAATGGATAAACCTGCATAGAGTAAGTGAACGAACATGTTTTCGTTGCAAGTTGGTAACACTCTGGGCGTTATTTCATTAGTTAACGTTTTAACCATGACGTCAAGTAACAATGTTTTACGTCGTCATTTTTCATTGTGACGTCATATTTCATGGCAATTTTCTAGAAATATCTTCAACATCTTTTTCCATCATATCTGAACATTGATGGAATAAAAGGTTCCGAAACCCGTAATGGTTGATTATCATGTTTATCTAACTCTGGCAACTATTTAATGTTAATAACAAATCAACTGTGACGTGTAAGCAGGGATAACTAATGCAATGTAATTTATTACTATTTAATGTTAATAACAAATCAACTGTGACGTGTAAGCAGGGATAACTAATGCAATGTAATTTATTACTATTTAATGTTAATAACAAATCAACTGTGACGTGTAAGCAGGGATACCTAATACAATGTATGTTGCTACTATTTACAGTCTATAACGAATTAATTGTGACGTGTAAGCAGGGATAATTAATACAATGTATGTTGCTACTATTTACAGTCAATAACGAATCAACTGTGACGTGTAAGCAGGTATAGCTAATACAATGTATGTTGCTACTATTTACAGACTATAACGAATCAACTGTGACGTGTAAGCAGGTATAGCTAATACAATGTATGTTGCTACTATTTACAGACAATAACGAATCAACTGTGACGTGAAAGCAGGTATAGCTAATACAATGTATGTTGCTACTATTTACAGTCTATTACGAATCAACTATGACGTGTAAGCAGGTATATATAGCTAATACAATGTATGTTGCTACTATTTACAGTTTATAACGAATCAACTGTGACGTGTAAGCAGGAATAACTGGTATAATGTATGTTACTACTATTAACTGTCAATCAATAGTTGTATTGATTTTGGATTACGTGTCTAAACATTATACATTGGATGTTTCACGAGCCATCTACCTGTATTATAAAATACTACACACGAAGACACCATTTATACTCAGATTTGTGATGTTAGATTAATAACTAAAATGCAAGAGAATGGAAAACGAACGAAAAGAAATCACGAAACTCCACATAAAAACGGAGGCGTTGATGTAACCAGAGATGACATATTTTACAATTACGGCATTTTTGTGAGATCAATACGACGTTTTATGGAGCACAAAAACCAATATTGATCAAGGCCGAAGGCCAAGTTCGATATTGGTTTTCTGTACTCCATAAAGTAGAACGTCGTACCGATCATAATATCGAAACGAATTGCTTAGTTGTTATATTTCATACAAAATTAACTTAAAGGTAAAGTAGAAAAATGATAATTGTGTCAACACTCAAGGTCAAAATTGTTAGCTTCCGTAAGCAATAACGTAATGCAATCAAGTAATATTGTAATAATCAATGGCAAATATCAACAATGTCATTGGCGTAGGCAGATCTTATTATGAATAAAGATGTTCAGGGAACTGAGGATATTTAGCGCAGTCATATTTGGGTCAAACTAAATGGTTCATATTGACCATGGGGGTAAGTTTACAGACTGGTCACGCAGCGATTGTGAGTGGTAACAACTGTACGGCACGTAAAGTCTGAAGAAGTATGGGTGGGGTGAAATTATGATATCCAAAGTTGTATTTAAAACATGAAAGGCACTATCTGCATTATTTTCAACTGATTTTTAATCTTTAAGTATCTTCATCTAGCCTTCTGACGGTCATCAGTTGATATCAGTAAGGTAGGTAGCACTGTTAACTTGAATGAAAACACAGAATGTTTTCTCCACGAATGTGGAAGGTATAAGTGTGCCTTAGCGATTAATTCAACAGAAAACAAAAGAATGCCGCAGTGTAAATGAAACCGTAATTCGAACCTAAAGTTGATGAAACTCAGCAAAATACATCAAACACTTACAGTGCTTAACTAGCATGGGACTATACAGGACCATACATTTACATATACAGCTGTAAAAACATCATTGTCAATATAACGGGTTTGTAGTTTCTGGAAAGAAGTGGAGTAACTGCTAACTCTACCTAGACTTAAGTCTTTATCAGGCTTTCTTGTTTTAAATATGTAATAACAATACACAGTACATACCTTTTGAGAAGTTTTTTTTTAACATTGCGTTGAGGAGTATTTTCGTTTTTTAACCATACATTGCTCAGAAAGTATTACATGTAATTGATATCAGTTTCCAATTAATCCTTACTTAGTAACCAGGGCTTTATTAGGGTGCATATGAAGATTTGATTATGCTAAGTTTTAAGATAGCCATGATATAGTTGGGGATCAGTGGCCAATAAGATGTCACAGGTAGTTTGATGTTTTGGCAGTAAGGCCATAGAGATCAGAGGTTTAACGTTTTTGTTTAGTGACACCATCTTTAAACTGTTCTCCTTTTAAGTTTAGTATAACTCCGTGTTTCTACATCGGTTGTGTTAATGGTGATTGACATACCTTTTGTGAATGGTGATTGTCTCTTTGTGAGACGTAGTGTTCATGTATGGATTATCCTCGGGATGTACTTTTTCGCCAAACGTTTAGCTAATTCCTGTTGTTAACCATGACACATTACCCAGTTTTCGAATGCATGACCTTTTCCGTCCTTTTGGTAGTACATCTTTTGTATTCTAAGCTAGGCTTCTGACGTGTTGTTTTATCTTATTAAGGTCTTATGTTTACGGATGTCAGGATTGCCGTGAAGCCGTCACGTTTCTATATCCGCCTTACAGCTGTGTTGGAGTAGCTTGTGCGTTTTCCTTTTCCACCATGTGACCAGTCTTTTATTTGGAATACAAGCGCATTCGTGTGGTTTGAATCGAATGTTCAATCAGAGCTATGGTAGTGTAGCTTCTATAGAGCTGGGTACATGGTAAGAGCTGCATTTCTATGAAATGTTTGCACTATGACAATTACGTCTACTCCAGACTAGTTCGTGTTAAGTTATTGAGTAGATGTTTGTAAACCTTTGTGGTCAGGAAACCTCAAAACAAAATGGGTTACTATTGTTGTAGTTTTTGATAATATATTCAAATTCCACTGTAGATTATACAGTTTGATGTTTAAAGGTCGAATCTCCCTTTTATTGTGTTGTGGGGTTGTATTTCCTAACAAACTCCTTGACGGTAGTATTTAATAGATCACCATCATACAGTCATAAACCAGCAAGTAAGGTGTGGGTGTTATCACACTTCTCCAGGATTGTATGAGGCTATAATGAAATTAAAACGCCCGTGTTATTGAAACCATAACTATAAGCTAATGGAAGAAAATCCATTATAAGTTACGTCAGGGGTTTTAAATTTGATTGATTTTCTTTCAAATTCTGGGAAGATTCCAATGACCTCTGAGATGGACACTTCACAACGATATGAATATCGTATCAACTCTCCTTCACTTAATGCGGTTTCGGACAGAATAACGTATTATCATGCCTTTTGATATATTCTACTAATGTGGAGTTGGTGTGTAGTTTCGCCTCTTATTCTTGGTTCTTCTTTGTTTATTGCAAATCTTTTGCCGGGAGGGAATGACAATTTTCTAAGATGATGTTTTGGTATACCTATCAGAGCACACAATGTTGGTGGCAGTTGCAATATTTAATAGTTTTGAGCATTGTGCTGGAATGAATAGGTATATTGGCTGGNAGGAAGGGGGGTTTGGTTTTGTGGTCTCGCTTGCTGGTTTGAAGTTGTATATATGTCTGGGAGAGATAGGTTAGAAACAAGAAAGGCATATTAATGGTATGTTCCATCGTTTCCTTGTCCACGTCAATAACATCTTCTGGCGATACTTGTCTGGTTCAATGTGTAAGAGTTTGTAGGGGCCTGATTCCTCCTATCAGATAGGTGTTGTTTGACAGGACGAGATCTCATTAATCTTTTCCATTCACTTTAATAATACTTAGGTGAAGATATGATAAGTTGATGGTTTAACATGGCATCTTTCTATGAAGGAGGCGCACGACTTATCTTTGCTTGACATGCTTGTTTTTTATTTACAAAGCATCAATACTATCGGGTCACACCCTTTTTCAACTGGGATGTTCTTGCCGATTAGTAAAAGGAAGCATAATATGTTCTGAATATTGATTGTAATTTGTTTTCTCTTTGCGGCTGCTGATGCTGCCGCTGCTGCTGCTGCTGCATTTCGCGCGCTGATAGGGGTTACTAATCACTTCAACATTGTTTCTTTTTGTCATTTATGGTTGTTGTTTAAACATGCAAAGCTAAATTATGTATGATTATCTACAAACAACCTCAGTGGACTCAGGTCTGTGCATAGCAAAGTATTATACAAGCAACCTACGTTGTCCCAGATAACAACAAATGACAGTTATGACTGGTACAAACCACAGGGACCTGATTATTTGTTACAGTTATATTTGGACCTAAAAATGCCACCCCAATGACTATATATACGAACAGGATGAAAAGCTCTCGATGTCGTAACTTTATTACATCACATTTCTAGTTGATGTACCTGAATATTTAGTGCCGTTAGAAAGTAGCTATTCTTTCTTTTAGAAACCTCCTTTATGTACATAAAACGTATTCTCCATCCGCAAACATGACACGCCATTTCGCTGAGCCACTTTTTCCATATCATGAGACTATCGTCATGCTCCAGCGAACACCTCACATCTCGCTGGCTTGAAATGATAGGTCGGGAAATCTAAATACAGATTTACAAAAATACCAGCCAACAGGATTGTAGGGTGTTCGCCAGAATGTGACGTTAACCTCCCGAATACGGAAAAAGTTGTGCTATGACTGCGAAAAACTTTCCTTTCTAGACATTTAAGACTTTTGTAATTTATGATACAACCAAACTCAATCGTCTTTCATAACCTAGAAAATCACAAAAAATACACTTTCTAACATTTTACATGAATATTGAGTTTTGGAGTGATTGTGCTGTAACAATCAGCATTGTAACTCAACCAGATAGTGTAATCCGTTTGCACTAGTGGGTGCGGGTGCTGTAATACAAGAAACTTAACTAACACAATACGAATATATCTGTGACGTTATAACAGTAACATAGGTTACTGCTATCAGTGTAATGAAATGTAGCTAATTTACATGACGTCATTGACGTGGTAAGTCTATGCCAGTTGCATAAGATACAGCTGGCAGTGTACAATGTACCTGCGCGTTAAATGAAATGTATGTTACTGACATGTCGTCATTGACGTGGTAAATCTATTGCAATTGCATAAGATACAGCAGGCAGTGTACAATGTAACTGCGCGTGAAATGAAATTTAGATTACTGACATGACGTCACTCACGTGGTAAGTCTATGACAGTTGCATAAGACACAGCTGGCAGTGTAACTACACGTGATATGAAATGTAGGTTACTGACATGACGTCATTGACGTGGTAAATCTATGACAGTTGCATAAGAAACAGCTGGCAGTGTAGCTGCGCGTGAAATGAAATGTAGGTTACTGACATGAACTTTATTGACGTGTAGGTCTATGACAGTTACATAAAATATTGCTGGCGGTGTTTCTGCACGTGTAATGAAATGTAGGTAATCGACACGTACGTTTGTGACGTGAACAGCATTATACAATCGTAATATCAAGGCTGATGTCCGACATAATGTAACGGAAATACATTAAACAGTAGTTTTGTGTTTTTATTATGCAGTTTTATTTTTATTTTTAAGTATACTTCCCGCAATGTCGTTACACTTGCTCTGCTCAGCTATTCGATTTTCTACAAAGCTAATTAATCAGCTACAAGCGATAGACAATTATCGTTCTATGTTATCGCTGAGTCATAACACTTTCTTATGTTACGTAATTTTATTGATTTTAAATCTGCTTTTGATGGTGATAAGTAGATCAATGGGTTTATGTTACAATTCCGCACACCACGAGTAATTATTTCAGAAAGCATAGCCCCAGGACGAGTTGAATAACAGAATGTTTGGCGTCTTATGGTGGTAAAAAATAAAAGCGCTGGATTTGACACTTACCTGGCGAACCCTGTTTGCCCGACAGAAGCACAACACATCCAATCGGATATACTGGTCAGCAGTTTTGAGTTTTCCCTAGCAAATTCTAATTCTAACAGCGCAAAATAGTCAACCAAAAGGTTTTTACACATATTTTCAGTGAAATAGACTGCCCAAACGACGACATCAGTGTCATAGTTTGAATAAACCAATGATTTTTCCTAATGTCATAGTCTGTGGGGTTGGTCCCAGCATCGAGGGGAAATAATTATAACTAGTGGTAGGACACCGAACAGCTGTATACTAATGCCCGGTTGGTGTGGCATTCGATCTTTGTAAATGTTCAGGAAACAGTCGAAATTGTTTCATGTATCGTGTCATACTGTCCCATGTAAAATATGTATGACGTACATTATGAAAGCTGTATGATGTACATTGTACCAGTCTAGGATAAGACGTAAATACTGTTCACCTTCAAAAACATCTGCTTTGATCATTCTTGTGCCATGTGCTTCCTAAACTCAACCATTGAGTATTTTGCGCCTGTATGTACCCTTGTCGTTTCAATTTGTGTAAAACAATCAAACATTTTGTGTTTTAAATCTGTATGTTCCTAAATAGGCCGCGCACCAGGCCACTTCCTATTTACAAAACAACTACATATACACTCATTATCATTCCATTGATGTTTTCATTATAATAAAACACTCCAAACGAATTTTACAAATCTTACAAATTGTAAATAAAGATCAACGGTGTTATAAACGTACAACAAAATATTTTTTACATTATAAAATCTGGATAGAATGTACCATTCCATTTTCAATGACTAAATTATACACAAAATATATATTTCATGTTTGTCTGCTGAATTTTGTTGTTTCAAGTGAATTTCCTGATTCTTGTACAGTATTTTATATTTAACGGCTTGATAATCCAGATGTGACGTTTACATATAAAGATACATTATATCTGAGTTAGGTTCCTAGTATATCTGAAATTGTTTTTGGTTCTTTTCGTACATTGACGTCTCCCTATGTATATGATAACCTCCAATCTCCAACGACAACCCAAGCCACAACCCCACCCACAACCCAAGCCACAACCCCACCCACAACCCCACACATGATTCAAGTTGTGTGTGATTTCGTAACAACATGGCGACCAATCATACACACAACAAAGGAGGAGAGAGACAAGTACACGTGGTATTAACTAAATTACTCTTCTATCCTTTTGATAGAGCCGTGATAAGCACGAAAGATTCGATTATATCTCTCTGGTTTCTAATTCTTCATACATTGTACATGTAGTATGTAGTGTATTTTGTTTGCACAGAGGGTTTTTGGCCGAAAACTCTTGGCAGTATGTGAATATTCCCTTGACCTTAGTTAGGATCTAATGTCAGGCGCTTGCCTCCAGGCATAACCATCATGATTTTTCTTCTGCCGATCTCCAGCTCTTTGTGTTCCACGAGCTCATCACAGTGAATTGTTAGTCACTGTTCGCTCGTCAGCTATGGGACTACTTTATGTGTGACTGACACTAGCGGTGCCGGTATTTTGTAGTTAACTTCAGATAACACTGAATTGTTTATGCTTTTATATTGTCGTTACTGATCATAAGACTACACTGTTTATTTTTTTATTGCCGTTATTTGAACAAAAGTTTGTAACCGTTGAGTTGTCGTTAATTTAAATAGAAACTAAATTAATTTTGACTGCTAGGTGGCCCAAAGGATTGAGGTGTAATTACAAGGAATTGCAAGACATTTAATTATATGAGACATCATTAATTGAATGGGATGTTTGATCATGAAATAAATAAAAGCCTATTTGTATAATAAAACCCCATTGACTGCCTGTACATAAAAGATCCGTTGCTGTTGGCGATTTATTTGCTGACGGGGCAGATATGACGTTTGTCAGCTACGATACATGTATACGTCTTAAATTAATTATATTAGGTAAATACGAATGCTAATCATACCCAGCGAGAAACCGATTCACCGGAAGTGGCCCATGAGACTACCATGTTACCATGACAACCCAAATACGATATTCCGTCTCAAAAACGAATCCTCCTCCCTCGCGAGATACCAAATTTTATCAGAATAATTGCAAATGAATTGCAGACGATTTATCTTACTCGATTAAAGTCCCACCTTATCTAGCTTTGGTATCGGCACACCTGCTTCCAAACATCGATTGTTCCTCACACATGTGGAAAACATTTCAGAACCAACTGTCCAACCTTTGATTAAGGCGGGAACGATTGATTGTTTGTGCCCCATTTTTACAACTGCTTACGTAATCATGAGGAGATCTTCCTTTAAGAAGTTAGAGTTTGACATTGTATCCGGGAAAATCTTGTAAAAAATGTCTTTCTTCTATTTCACATGGGAATTAAGACTAAAACTTTAAATCAAATTAATTTTTCCGCATTTTTCCATTGGTATTAAATCTGGTATAAATCTCGCCAGTACCGGGTCGGCATCACAACGCCGATGCGTAACGAGAAGCTAGCATTTTAATTCGCCGACAAATTGATGCCTGGGGGTTTCGCATGATCAGATTAGTGAAGAATTATGGAAGCCAACATTGACAAAATCGCAACAACAAAAAAGAAGAAGAATTGTAAGCCTGAAATAGTCAAAGGGTTTCGGGAAGACATACATAGGCGAGGTAACATGACTGGTACGTAGGTGTCGTTCTCGCCAGTGTCTCATCTCCTCGGCACCGGGAATGTCCTACATATAAACCCATGGTGCAATAGTTAAACTAACCTCCCTCTACACAAAATAGAAAAAACAAGGAGAGAAAGATAAACAGTGTAAAGCTAAAGTTACTATAAATATGATAGTATTCAATGGTGAATTTGTGGGGATTGAGGTCACTGAAGACATCTAATGGCATCTTACGGTATCGCACAGTATAGCTTGGAACTCCTACTATGGATACAGAATGGTTTATATTAAATAACTAAATAAAAGGGGTGTATCGAGCACGACAATCTTGACCTTGTTTGCTCCCGAGCTCGAGAAACATGGCTTGACTGTTCTAGAGCGCAAGAATCCCAATCTTGGCTGTTTTCAAGCACAACGACCATGACCTTGACTGTTCTAGAGCACACGAATCAGGGCCTTGACAGTTCTATAAAACAGGCATCACAACCCTGACTGGCTATTCTCGAGTCAATGAAACATAACGTTGACTGTTATCGAGCACAAGAAGCACGACCTTGATCGTATTTTACCACAGAAGCATAACCTTGATCGTTTTTGAGCACAGGAATAGTGTGCTTGACTATTCTCGAATAAAATATTTATATTCCTGACTGTCCTCGAGCACAAAATCATCATATAATATTATCAATGTAGAAAGATCCGCTCCAGAGTAGGAATAATAAGGAGAAGGAGAGATAGCAGAGTCAACGATATATGTTTTATCATCTACTTTATACTACCTACCAGTAGCATGATAAATTCATTATCTTGGATTGTCAGTATGAGAATACCACAGAAGAAGTTGAAAACGACTTGAGAACGGATTTTCACATTTTTCTGCATTTGGGAACTTATTCTTTTCAAAAAGGAACGTCTGCTTGCGCCAGGGGACGTATTAAACTGGAAGTGATAGCCCCACAAACGTGATCAGCGTAAGAATATAGTCCGTCATAAACAAATCAATAAAAAATTCCAAACAAATGTTGTGAGGATAATTACCCCATTTCAATCGTAAAAGTGCATATGGAAATCCAATGACAATAGGATTGATTTAAAAATATTTTTTAACATAGTTTTAAGGTTCATTGTATTCCTCCGCGCAAATCATCTATTTGTTTACGTTTGTCACAGACCCAGGAATTGCGATCGTTGACCTTTGAACTTAAAAGTAATTTGGAAAACATGATGTTTAGTTGACTTTTTTCAATGGAGAAAAGTATAAGGTAGAAGTATCCAGATATTAAACAGCTAATCATACAGTATTTTTAGTGTTTGTCGTCCGAACAATTTCCTCATTGCTCGCACGTGGAGAAAATCAAGAGGCCACCGCATCTCAGGACAATCCCTGAAAACACAGTGTGATCATCTATAATTATTTGTACTATATTCATAAGAAATAATGTTGTGAACTGTATCATATATTTATACATTACTTACTCAGATTCACTCATGTATAAGGAGTAGTGTTCACGTATTTTTTTAACAAATAAAATAGTAGGTGTATTGATTTATTTCTGATAGTTGCAATTACTATTTTATCATCCGACATTGGTATTCTAAAAGTTATTAGTCATCAAAAGACATTTTTTTCATTATATATTAATTGAAATATATTATAGTTGAAAACGTTTACCCGATTCATTTAAATTTCGGGTCCTGCCGAGCCTTATAAATGTTCGTGAACAATAGCGAGTGAAAGCGGGTCCTGCCGAGCCTTATAAATGTTAACAGTAGCGAGTGAAAGTGGGTCCTGACGAGCCTTATAAATGTTAACAGTAGCGAGTAAAAGTGGGTCCTGACGAGCCTTATAAATGTTAACAGTAGCGAGTGAAAGTCTGAGGGTGGTAATACAGAATTTGTTACGCCATGATTTGTTAATTTGGAAAACACAGCGGTTTCCTGAAAATTTCCCTTCATATCTATTTATAAACTATAATGTCGGCTATATTGTTATATATCCATGGGTCAGAGGGACTAATGTAAAAATGGCGATAACATAATTCCACTATCAGTATACTATTCAAATGTTTGCTTAAACTGACGAATGAATTTCGCTTTGAATACATTTTACTACAACTTCTTGAATAATCGTGATATTTGCAGGAGGCTTGTTTGTATAGCGTGCAATTTGTTTTGTCGAGAGAAGACCAGCCTGTCACCATAACAAGCCAAATATTTTTTCAAAATTCAGCATGCTGTTTCTGTGACATCATGGTCTTTGGGCAGGTTGTACCGTTATCACAGCGGGGCAAAGTTTGAACGCACAACAGCGGAAGTTCAAGTCCATTTTCATCCCTATGTTCATTTTAAGCATTCTGTCATCCTTGAACGTATCAACGACTAACATTCATAGTGAATAACAAACATCTTCCTCGATTAACTCTCCTATTAACTATAACCTTAGCCTGCCTAGGTGATTAACACAGATACCTAACGCGACATCCAGGAGTACAGCATGCTCTAACTAAATAACGAATGGTTTCTGTTATTGAGTCGTTACAGAAGCTGCAGTATATGTTCCGTACCCGTCCACACACCAGCTCCGACAAGCTGCACAGGCTTGATCTACTAGATAGGAGATTATTGGCGGATTATCTGTAGCGTTACAGGAGGCGCAGTGTTTAATCTAAAATCAATTGTCACATTGACATAAAAGACAAAAGTACGGGAGGACACAACTGATCAGATGTACTCAATGAACTCTTCGATATCAAGATTCTAATTTGATACCCATGAATTGTTTCATCTGTAAGTGCGAACATTGATTTACCCTAGGCCTAGAAATAACATACTAAGAAACTGTACTAGTGTCATAGTTCACTTCTTTTTAACAGTAAAAGTAAGCTTCTAATACAGTATAATATATCTCTCTTAAACAGAACTAAATCATTTTGATCTCTCCCTCTGTGAAATGTATCGTGTTCTCGTCCAATCAGAACTAGTATGTTCCGTCTGGAAATGAAAATTTAGTTTGTGTTTGAAGCGAGAGGAGAATTAGAATATTTACATATTACACCGGTGCCTGTAGTCCCCGAGTTTACAATATTACTGTAATAGTGAACATATTTCCTAGACAGACCCCTACCGCGGCAGTACATGGATAAAATATGTTGGCAAATATAGCGTTCCACCATTGCTGTCAATAAAATCATATCGAAGCCATTTTACAAGCTTTGTTAGAGTTCATTTGTAACAATTACACTAATCAGGGAATGCTGCTATATAAAAAAACGTTAGAAGCGCAATGATGAGAAACGTTTTATTTATTGCAAACGTTAAACGTGAGATGGACATTATATGTGGCGTGTCGGCTGGATTCCTTTTTAGTTCAATCACAGAGCGTATCATAATTTATATTTCTATTTGTCATGCATAGCATGTGTAATAAACAGAACATGTAAGTAGTGAAGATGTATAGATTATAATACTGCAAAATATAACAGGCTTTGGTAAAATGTTCTAAACAAGTTAGGTATGTCCTATTGTCCTATTGAGGTTTGCTGCTGTGCCAAAATGGAACAGGCTGAAAGATCTTATTTATAAACAGCTTTCAGTTTTTCAAAATGTGTTTAGCTTAATCACTATTTAACGACATTTTCGAACATTTCATAATTTTGTCAATAAACAAGGTAAACTCTAAACATTTGATATCTGGAAAGTTATAACTAATTCAATGGTTGGGTTTTAAAAATATACAAAAACTAAAATATTCGCTAATCACTGATTAAGCTAATCACCTTTTGAACAACTGGGTTGGTTTGGTTTGGTTTATTATTGTTTAACGTCCTATCAACAGCTTTGGTCATTTCAGGACGGCCTCCCCCGTGCGCAAGATGCATGCGTGGAGTGGTTGCGTGTGCGTTTTGGGAGACTGCGATATGTTCGTGTCTGTCTCCTTGTGATAGCGTGGAACTGATGCCGACTTTATAGTGCTGCCTCACTGAAATATACTGCCGAAGTTGTTTGAAATACATAATCTCGCCGGCATCATTTAAACCATTGATGTAGTTATCTCTGTCTGCTTAACGAGGAACGCGACACTGACGGGAATGTCAAAGACAAGGACCTCTTTAACTAATCGACGACAAAACCCAAACAAACCAGACTCCAAACATCAACATCACCACACTCAACAGTAAGTACCAACCAACTCACCAACAACACATGCATGACGCAATACAAACCAAAACACCAACTACAATACAAGAAACTACAAATAAGCACCAAACCGCAATCGACAATAAACACGCTGGTTGTAAAACGTGTGGATAAATATGGGGTATCATCATAGAGAAATCGATATCAGGGAGGGGACAAGTACCAGCTCGGCACGTCCCACTGCCTGCTGTGCTGACGTCCAGTTAGTGATAGCTAATTGATCACGTGCTGATTTCCAAACATATTACTCCGACAATAAGTAGGATGTTAATTGCAAGCATGCCATTTCTTTGTGATTCTGATAGCAGGTGTATAATCCCTGTCGGTGCATTTTGATGTTTAGTTTCTGACGAAATCAAACGCGCATCAACATAACAAAGTACAAGATAAAAAAAGTCCCACGCCAATCATCAACAATCAACCATAACATGTTTTACACGATTAAAAAAAGTCCCACGACAATCATCATCAATCAATCATAACATGTTATACACGATAAAAAAAGTCCATGCCAACGCCAATCATCAACAATCAACCATAACATGTTTTACACGATTAAAAAAAGTCCCACGACAATCGTCATCAATCAATCATAACATGTTATACACGATAAAAAAATGTCCCACGCCAAGCATCAATAATCAATCATAACATGTTATACACGATAAAAGAAAGTCCCACGCCAATCATCAACCATCAATCATAACATGTTATACACGATAAAAAAAGTCCAACGCCAAGCATCAACAATCAATCATAACATGTTAGACACGATAAAAGAAAGTCCCACGCCAATCATCAACCATCAATTATAACATGTTATACACGATAAAAAAGTCCCAGGCCAATCATCAACCATCAATCATAACATGTTATACACGATAAAAAAATGTCCCACGCCAAGCATCAATAATCAATCATAACATGTTATACACGATAAAAGAAAGTCCCACGCCAATCATCAACCATCAATCATAACATGTTATACACGATAAAAACAGTCCCACGCCAAACATCAACAATCAATCATAACATGTTATACACGATAAAAAAAAGCCCCACGCCAAGCATCAACCACCAATCATAACATGTTATACACGATAAAAAAGTCCCAGGCCAATCATCAACCATCAATCATAACATGTTATACACGATAAAAAAATGTCCCACGCCAAGCATCAATAATCAATCATAACATGTTATACACGATAAAAAAATGTCCCACGCCAAGCATCAATAATCAATCATAACATGTTATACACGATAAAAAAATGTCCCACGCCAAGCATCAATAATCAATCATAACATGTTATACACGATAAAAAAATGTCCCACGCCAAGCATCAATAATCAATCATAACATGTTATACACGATAAAAGAAAGTCCCACGCCAATCATCAACCATCAATTATAACATGTTATACACGATAAAAAAGTCCCAGGCCAATCATCAACCATCAATCATAACATGTTATACACGATAAAAAAATGTCCCACGCCAAGCATCAATAATCAATCATAACATGTTATACACGATAAAAAAATGTCCCCCGCCAAGCATCAACAATCAATCATAACATGTTATACTCGATAAAAAAAGTCCATGCCCACGCCAATCATCAACAATCAACCATAACATGTTTTACACGATAAAAAAAAGTCCCACGACAATCATCATCAATCAATCATAACATGTTATACACGATAAAAAAGTCCCACGCCAATCATCAATAATCAATCATAACATGTAATACACGATAAAAAAAGTCCCACGCCAATCATCAACAATCAATCATAACATGTTATACACGATAAAAAAAAGTCCCACGCCAAGCATCAACAATCAATCATAACATGTTATACACGATAAAAAAAGTCCCACGCCAAGCATCAACAATCAATCATAACATGTTATACACGATAAAAAAATCCCTCGCCAAACATCAACAATCAATCATAACATTATATACACGATAAAAAAGTCCATGCCCACGCCAAGCATCAACAATCAATCATAACATGTTATACACGATAAAAAAAAGTCCCACGCCAATCATCAACAATCAATCATAACATGTTATACACGATAAAAAAAGTCCCACGCCAAGCATCAACAATCAATCATAACATGTTATACACGATAAAAAAGTCCATGCCCACGCCAAGCATCAACAATCAATCATAACATGTTATACACGATAAAAAAAAGTCCCACGCCAATCATCAACAATCAATCATAACATGTTATACACGATAAAAAAAGTCCCACGCCAAGCATCAACAATCAATCATAACATGTTATACACGATAAAAAAAGTCCCACGCCAAGCATCAACAATCAATCATAACATGTTATACACGATAAAAAAAGTCCCACGCCAAGCATCAACAATCAATCATAACATGTTATACACGATAAAAAAATCCCCACGCCAAGCATCAACAATCAATCATAACATGTTATACACGATAAAAAAGTCCATGCCCACGCCAAGCATCAACAATCAATCATAACATGTTATACACGATAAAAAAAAGTCCCACGCCAATCATCAACAATCAATCATAACATGTTATACACGATAAAAAAAGTCCCACGCCAAGCATCAACAATCAATCATAACATGTTATACACGATAAAAAAAGTCCCACGCCAAGCATCAACAATCAATCATAACATGTTATACACGATAAAAAAAGTCCCACGCCAAGCATCAACAATCAATCATAACATGTTATACACGATAAAAAAGTCCATGCCCACGCCAAGCATCAACAATCAATCATAACATGTTATACACGATAAAAAAAAGTCCATGCCCACGCCAAGCATCAACAATCAATCATAACATGTTATACACGATAAAAAAAGTCCCACGCCAAGCATCAACAATCAATCATAACATGCTTCAATAAACCTTGGTGATAGTTAAGTTAATCGACCATTTATAATGTGTAGTTGTAAAGGCTATATTAGGGTTTATAAACAAATGAAGGTTAAATGAAGTTATACATTAGCATTTACTTTTAATGAAATTCTAACAACCAGTCTGAGGGCATAGACACCACTCTCACTACAGCAATGTGAAGAGGCGACGGTACTTCGTCTAACAACCGGTCTGAGGGCATAGACAACACCCTCACTACAGCAACGTGAAGAGGCGACGGTACTGCGTCTAACAACCGGTCTGAGGGCATAGACACCACTCTCACTACAGCAACGTGAAGAGGCGACGGTACTGCGTCTAACAACCGGTCTAAAGGGAAAAGACACCACTCTCACTACAGCAACGTGAAGAGGCGACGGTACTGCGTCTAACAACCGGTCTGAGGGCATAAACAACACCCTCACTACAGCAACGTGAAGAGGCGACGATACTGCGTCTAACAACCGGTCTAAAGGGAATAAACACCACTCTTACTACAGCAACGTGAAGAGGCGACGGTACTGCGTCTAACAACCGGTCTGAGGTCATAAACAACACCCTCACTACAGCAACGTGAAGAGGCGACGATACTGCGTCTAACAACCGGTCTAAAGGGAATAAACACCACTCTCACTACAGCAACGTGAAGAGGCGACGGTACTGCGTCTAACAACCGGTCTGGGGGCATAGACAACACCCTCACTACAGCAACGTGAAGAGGCGACAGTACTGCGTCTAACAACCGGTCTAAAGGGAATAAACACCACTCTCACTACAGCAACGTGAAGAGGAGGCGACGGTACTGCGCTTCTGGTTTTTGTATGCGCCATGGCGCTTAAATACATTCAGCCTTGTTGTTAAATACGTTTTGAATGTAGATCATCCCATTTTGTTGATAAGGAATATGCATATGTCCAATGGCATCTTTGTCTTCCGGCTTTCTGTCGCTATCTATATTAATAAACAATGGCGTATTATTTATAACTTAAGTAGTTTATATTTAAAATTAAGAACTACACAACTGCAAGTTGTATCTATTATCAATATACTGTTGCCAGTATCTTATCTCTTCAAATGTGTGCGATGAAAGCCGAACTAAAGCAGGGATACATGCTGAACCCTCATTCAATTATTTAGAAAGTATTTAGGTATGAAGAATATGACACACAATTATGTTAGCCGTTTAGATAAGTTGACAACCGGTTTAAGGTGACATTAGTTCCGTTT
The DNA here is from genome assembly GCF_002113885.1 of Mizuhopecten yessoensis. Taxonomy (NCBI): domain Eukaryota; kingdom Metazoa; phylum Mollusca; class Bivalvia; order Pectinida; family Pectinidae; genus Mizuhopecten; species Mizuhopecten yessoensis. The sequence goes on along the minus strand of NW_018408627.1, from coordinate 89,240 downwards.
GATCCACCACCAGCAGCACGGAGTAGCATCAAATATGTATACAAAATACCAAGAGTTAGTGTAACGGACATGCATGTCTCAGTCAATAAAATCGCCGCCGGTGGTCCAATTGATATCTCATCAAAAAGGACGTGTATTACTTCATTTTCAGCACTCTGCTTAATTTCGATGAAATGTCTTTCGTTTTTTCCTGTGTGTTGTATAATAACAACCGGGATCTCTATATGTGCAAGTGCAAAATATAACACAGTGCAACATCGAACGGCAAATATATCACAGCGTCTACTCACAACGATCAAGCATGTATCATCGTTGACGCAAGTTGAAAACATTAACCGCAATGTTAATGGGGCTACTAAATTAACAAGTCATGAGAGATTGTATTTAGAAACTAGTTGGGACCCTCTTATTGAAAGAAGACGAAAACATGAAATAACACAACTTCATAAGATTGTTCATGGTCAGTGTCCCTCCTATTTAACTAACATACTCCCCGCTCGTCATTCTGACATTCATTCTAACGATACTAGAAACGCGAATAAATTCTGTAAAATAAGATGTCGTACTAAACTCTCTAAAGATTCTTTTCTACCTTCCTCTGTTGACTTATGGAATGCTCTTTCGGACGACGTTAAGCATAACCCATCACTCACTAACCTTAAGAAGTCCGCGAATGTCGACTATCATCACAATAATCGTGTTCCATCCTATTACTACTACTGTGAAAGCAGATTTGGTCAAATTCACCACGCTCGACTGAGGATGAACTGTAGTTTCCTTAAAAATCACTTATTTTTACGTAACTTAGTTGAAAGTCCCATGTGTTCTTGTAACCGTTCTGCTGAAACTACTGAACACTTTCTCCTCTTTTGTCCTAACTTTGAACAATTAAGATTACAATGTTTTAGAAATCTTCCTCATGGGTATAATTTAAATCTGCTGCTGTGTGGAAATCCTGTCATGCCAGATCAATATAACTTAAATATGTTTGACTCTGTCCAAAAATTTATCTGAAACTCGAAACGATTTTAGTGCAAGATTTATTTATTTTATTTTATTTTTATGTATTTTTTGCGTTTGTTTAAACACTGTACATTAACTTTGAAACCTATGTTGTTCGACAACACTTGTTGCCAGTATGATATTTAGACAAAATGAGTTTTGTTACACTCTTGCGTTTTGCAGGATATCAGCATACTTTTTGTTTGGAATCAACCTAAGGCAATTTAGAGATGTCCAATGTATTTAATGCATCCTTATATAGAACTCAGTAGGCTTACCTTTTCATAAATCACATTCCAACCAGATTTAATTAAGTAATGCAGTTCTTCTCGTTATTCTCTTCATAACCACTTCTTTCATTTCCTGATGAACCCCTTCCACCCTCCTCTCCCTTATTTCTTCTTCTTCTCGGTGTCTGTTATACTATCAAAAAATATATAACAGTGCCGTCCTACTGCCAGGTTTATTAATAAGGAGACGAATTGATATAAGTACTTATGTACTTGTTTTCGAATACTCTTTGTTGATTTTGTTTTATTTTGCCACTGCCATATATTGAATAAAATACTGTTTAAACTAACCGCAATGTCAACAACCAACGGCAAAATAGATAAAAAGTATTTATACGAAACGGAAATTTATACCACAGTGTCAACACACAATGACACAATATACCAAATCGTCAACACACAATAACACATTACACCACATCGTCAACACACAATGACACAATATAACACATCGTCAACACATAATGACACAATATACCACATCGTCAACACATAATGACAAAATACAACACATCGTCAGCACACAATGACAAAATATACCACATCGTCAACACACAATGACACAATATATCACAAAATCAACACACAATACAAAATATACCACAGCGCCAACTTACAATACAAAATATACAACAACGACAACACACAATGACACAATATACCACAGCGTCAACACACAATGACAAAAAGTACCACTTCGTCAACACAGGATGATAAAATGTACCACAGTGTCAACATACAATGAAAACAGATACCACAGTGTCAACACACAATGACACAATATACCAAATCGTCAACACACAATAACACACTACACCACATCGTCAACACACAATGACACAATATACAATATCGTCAACACCCAATGACACAATATACGACATCGTCAACACACAATGACACAATATACCCCATAGTCAACACATAAAGACACATTATACCACATCGTCAACACGCAATGATAAAATTTACCACAACGTCAACACACAATGACACAATATACCACAACGTCAAAACACAGTGACACAATATACCACATCGTCATGACACAAAAACACATTATACATGTACCACATCGTCAACACACAATGACAAAATATACCACATCGTCAACACACGATGACACAATATACCACATCGTCAACACACAATAACACATTATACCACATCGTCAACACACAATGACACAATATATCACAAAATCAACACACAATACAAAATATACCACAGCGCCAACTTACAATACAAAATATACAACAACGACAACACACAATGACACAATATACCACAGCGTCATCACAAAATGATACAATATACCTAAGCGTCAACACACAATGACAAAATATACCACATCGTTAACACACAATGACACAATATACCACATCGTCAAAACACAGTGACACAATATACCACATCGTCATGACACAATGACAAAATAAAACACATCGTTAACACACAATGATAAAATGGACCACATCGTCAACACACAATGACACAATATATCACAAAATCAACACACAATACAAAATATACCACAGCGTCAACTTACAATACAAAATATACAACAACGACAACACACAATGACACAATATACCACAGCGTCAACACACAATGACAAAAAGTACCACTTCGTCAACACAGGATGATAAAATGTACCACAGTGTCAACATACAATGAAAACAGATACCACAGTGTCAACACACAATGACACAATATACCAAATCGTCAACACACAATAACACATTACACCACATCGTCACCACACAATGACACAATATAACACATCGTCAACACATAATGACACAATATACCACATCGTCAACACATAATGACAAAATACAACACATCGTCAGCACACAATGACAAAATATACCACATCGTCAACACACGATGACACAATATACCACATCGTCAACACACAATAACACATTATACCACATCGTCAACACACAATGACACAATATACAATACCGTCAACACACAATGACCCAATATACGACATCGTCAACACACAATGACACAATATACCACATAGTCAACACATAAAGACACATTATACCACATCGTCAACACGCAATGATAAAATATACCACAACGTCAACACACAATGACACAATATACCACATAGTCAACACATAAAGACACATTATACCACATCGTCAACACGCAATGATAAAATTTACCACAACGTCAACACACAATGACACAATATACCACAACGTCAAAACACAGTGACACAATATACCACATCGTCATGACACAATGACAAAATAAAACACATCGTCAACACACAATGATAAAATGGACCACATCGTCAACACACAATGACAGAATATACCACATCGTCAACACACAAAGACATATTATACATGTACCACATCGTCAACACACAATGACAAAATATACCACATCGTCAACACACAATGACACAATATACCACATCGGCAACACACAATGACACAGTATACCACAGCGACAACACTCAATGACACAATACAACACATCGTCAACACACAATGACACAATATACAATATCGTCAACACACAATGACACAATATACGACATCGTCAACACACAATGACACAATATACCACATCGTCAACACACAATGATAAAAAATACCTAAGCGTCAATACACAATGACACAACATACCACATCGTCAACACATAATGACAAAATACAACACATCGTCAGCACACAATGACAAAATATACCACATCGTCAACACACAATAACACAATATACCACACCGTCAACACACAATGACAAAAAGTACCACTTCGTCCACACACGATGATAAAATGTACCACAGTGTCAACATACAATGAAAACATATACCACAGTGTCAACATACAATGACACAATACACCACATCGTCAACACAAAATGACACAATATACCACATCGTCAACACACAATGACACAATATATCAAAAAATCAACACACAATACAAAATATACCACAGCGTCAACTTACAATACAAAATATACCACAACGACAACACACAATGACACAATATACCACATCGTCAGCACGCAGTGACACAATATGACACATCGTCAACACACTATGACACAATATACCACATCGTCAAAACACAGTGACACAATATACCACATCGTCATGACACAAAAACACATTATACATGTACCACATCGTCAACACACAATGATAAAATGTAACAAAAGTCAACATACAATGACACAATATACCACATCCTCAACACACAATGACACAATATGACACATCGTCAACACTCAATGACACAATATACCACATCGTCAACACACAATGACAAAATATACCACATCGTCAACACACAATGACACAATATACCACATCGTCAACACACAATGACACAATATACCACATCGTCAACACACAATGACACAATATACCACATCGTCAACACACAATGACACAATATACCACATCGTCAACACACAATGACACAATATACCACATCGTCAACACACAATGACACAATATACCACATCGTCAACACACAATGACACAATATACCACATCGTCAACACACAATGACACAATATACCACATCGTCAACACACAATGACACAATATACCACATCGTCAACACACAATGACACAATATACCACATCGTCAACACACAATGACACAATATACCACATCGTCAACACACAACGACACAATATACCACATCGTCAACACACAATGATAAAATGTACCAAATCATCAACACACAATGACAAAATATACCACATCGTCAACACACAATAACAAAATATACCACATCGTCAACACACAATGATAAAAAATACCCAAGCGTCAATACACAATAACACAATATACCTAAGCGTCAACACAAAATGACACAATATACCACAGCGTCAACATACAATGACAAAATATACCACAGCGTCAACAAACAATGACACAAAATATCACAGCGTCAACTTACAATACAAAATATACCACAACGACAACACACAATGATACAATATACCACATCGTCAACACGCAGTGACACAATATGACACATCGTCAACACACAATGACACAATATACCACATAGTCAACACATAAAGACACATTATACCACATCGTCAACACGCAATGATAAAATATACCACAACGTCAACACACAATGACACAATATACCACATCGTCAAAACACAATGACACAATATACCACATCGTCAACACACAATGATAAGAAATACCTAAGCGTCAATACACAATAACACAATATACCTAAGCGTCAACACAAAATGACACAATATACCACAGCGTCAACATACAATGACAAAATATACCACAGCGTCAACAAACAATGACACAATATACCACAGCGTCAACACACAATGACAAAAAGTACCACTTCGTCAACACACGATGATAAAATGTACCACAGTGTCAACATACAATGAAAACATATACCACAGTGTCAACACACAATGACACAATACACCCCATCGTCAACACACAATGACATAATATACCACATCGTCAACACACAATGACACAATATACCACATCGTCAACACACAATGACACAATATACCACATCGTCAACACACAATGACACAATATACCACATCGTCAACACACAATGACACAATATACCACATCGTCAACACACAATGACACAATATACCACATCGTCAACACACAATGACACAATATACCACATCGTCAACACACAATGACACAATATACCACATCGTCAACACACAATGACACAGTATACCACATCGTCAACACACAATGACACAATATACCTAAGCGTCAACACACAATGACAAAATATACCACATCGTCAACACAATGACACAATATACCACACCGACAACACACAATGACACAATATACCACATGGTCAACACACAATGACACAATATACAACATCGTCAACACACAATGACACAACACACAATGACACAATATACCACAGTGTCAACACACAATGACACAATACACCACATCGTCAACACACAATGACACAATATACCACATCGTCAACACACAATGACACAATATACCA